>NW_026652281.1:126741689-126838146 GCF_009828535.3 Hylobates moloch | reverse complement strand
AAAAAAAAAAAAAAAAAAAAAAAAATTACGATGCTCTGGAAGAAACTGCACATTGCCCATGGCTCCTACTATACACAGCAAGACAAATCAGGACCTGGTTACCTGTCAGACCCAGCCTCTGACACCTGACTCTGACAGGCCCATTCTCCTCTGGGCCTCACTCTGCCTACGTGTTTAACCAGATGACTTGGCTGTAAAGTTTTAGGTAAGTAAAATCTTACCACTCATTTGAAACCAAGTAAATATTAATGTGATATTATATTTTGACAGCTTTCTACAGTTTTTACAACACCTTTATACTGATTATCTGATCTATCCAACATCCCTGCTGTTGAACTAATATCCTCACTTCACAGAGCAGAAAACAGTGACTCAGAGAGTCTAACTGACTTGGTCAAGCTCACCCAGAGGGTAGGCAGTCAGATCTGGACCCCGACCCTAGCCCAGGAGGCATCCTCCTCCAAACCGAGCTGCCAGGGGAGGGGGACACGCAAGAAGGACCCAGGGCCACGTGAGGGAATAGGAATAAAACAAGCTCAACACACGAATCAGAAAGAAGAAAATCGACGACTGATATGAATTCATAGGAAAGGAAGCACAGGTGAGTCTTAACCATCCAAAAAGGACTATGAATCCGCGCGGTGGCTCACGCTTGTAATCCCAGCACTTTGGGAGGCCGAGGCGGGCGGATCACGAGGTCAGGAGATCGAGACCACGGTGAAACCCCGTCTCTACTAAAAATACAAAAAATTAGCCGGGCATGGTGGCGGGCGCCTGTAGTCCCAGCTACTCGGAGAGGCTGAGGCAGGAGAATGGCGTGAACCCGGGAGGCGGAGCTTGCAGTGAGCCGAGATCACGCCACTGCACTCCAGCCTGGGCGACAGAGCGAGACTCCGTCTCAAAAAACAAAAAAAAAAAAAAAAAAAAAAAAAAAAAAAAAACTTCAGAGACTCCAGATTGGCAAAGATCAATGAAGTCTAATAACATGCTGTGTGGGTGAAGGTGTGAAGAAACAAACACTTCTTACGCATTTCTACAGAAACATAAAGTGATATAATTTCACGGAGAGGAATGTGACAATATACATCAAAATGTTTAATACGCACACCAGCCAGGTGCGGTGGCTCACGCCTGTAATCCCAGCACTTTGGGAGGCCAAGGTGGGCGGATCACCTGAGTCAGGAGTTCAAGACCAGCCTGGCCAACACGGCAAAATCCCTTCTCTACTAAAAATACAAAAATTATCTGGGCGTGGTGGCAGGTTACCCTGCTACTCGGGAGTAATCCCAGCTACTCGAGAGGCTGAAGCAGGAGAATTGCTTGTTTTGGGGAGGCAAAGGTTGGAGTGAGCAGAGATCACACCACTGCACTCCAGTCTGGGCGACGAAGCAAGACTCCATCTCAAAATAAAAACTAAATAAATAAATAAATAAATAAATACACACACTTTTAACTGAGCAATTCCCCTCTGAGGCATTTATCTTATGCATACGTCACATGTGTACAAAACTTACTGCAAACTAGCAGCAGCAGTCAATTAGAAATAACCTATTTCTGTGTAAGAGGTAGGTTAAAAAAATTTTTTTTAATTAAAAATAAATAAATAAATAGGCCAGGCACAGCGGCTCACGCCTATAATCCCAGCATTTTGCGAGGCCGAGGTGGGAGGATCACTTGAGGTCAGGAGTTTGAGACCACCTTGGCCAACATGGTGAAACTCTGCCTCTATCAAAAATATAAAAAATTAGCTGGGTGTGGTGGCACATGCCTGTAATCACAGCTACTTGGGAGGCTGAGGCAGGAGAATCGCTTGATCCCAGGAGGCAGAGGTTGCTGTGAGCCAAGATCACGCCACTGCACTCCAGCCTGGGCAAGAGCGATACTCTGTCTCAATGAAATAAAATAAAATAAATAGCAATCACTTAAATGCCCAACTAGTTAAACAAACTATGATCAATCCAAACAGTGAAGTAGATCTCTACATATTGATACGAAATGATCTTTAAGAAATGCTAAGTAGAAAAAAAAGTTGCACAACAATGTCCTTAGTTTGCTACCATTTGTGCAAAAAACAAAAAATAAAATAAAAAACTAGGAGGCAGCAAGTTAGACCACATATATGCAATGTTTATATGGTTTACCTCTGGAAGAACACATTAGAAATTAGTAGAGGGTTGCTCTGGGGATGGAAACACAAGAATGTGAGTGCAAGGGATGACTGCCATTTGTAACGTGCATAATGTTTTTGTTTGTTTATGTTGTCATCTTGACTCCTGACTTCAAGTGATCAAGATGGGATCTCACCGTGTGGCCCAGGCTGGAGTGCAATGGTACGATCTTGGCTCACTGCAACCTCCGTTTCCCGGGTTCAAGTGATTCTCCTGCCTCAGCCACCCAAGTAGCTGGGATTACAGGCACCTGTCACCATGCCCGGCTAATTTTTGTATTTTTAGTGGTGACAGGGTTTCACTACGTTAGCCAGGCTGGTCTCAAACTCCTGACTTCAGGTGATCCACCCACCTCGGCCTCCCAAAGTGCTGGGATTACAGGCGTGAGCCACCACGCCTGGCCTGTAACATAATCTTTTAAACCAGCATCTGTGTTACATTTGCAAAATAAATACAAAAGCAAGTTCATTGTCTCTTTCGCATTGAACCACGGTGTATGCTGAAACTAGTAGGAAAATGAGCTTGCCAGGCAGCTGGGTCTTCCTGGGGCTTGCTCTGCGTGAGCCCCACCAATCTCTTTCCCTTGGTTCTGCTCCAATTGCAGTCTGAATCACAAGGTGGATCAGTTAACACTTCAAACAGCCCGACTGAGTAATAGATTCTAAATCAGGAAGCCTGAGTTTAAATGCCTTCCCCACCAGCAAGGATATTTATCTTGTTCTGTACATATTAACGGACGTGTAGAGAGATGCGGTACATAGTATGTAGACTAAAAGCCAAACCTCAGGAGTGACTAAAGCCTGGGAAGTACTTGGAGATGATCAGATATTGTCTAAACCTGGTATTATCTGAGTTAAAACAGGCAGCAATATCAGTAGCTGTGATAGGCACAGGCACAGGGAAGTAGCAACATAGCCTTACATCTGTTTATGACTCTACAATTTGCAATTTGCTTTTAGATCCATTATACATGCATTCTAACAGCAATGCAGGGATTGCTGTTCCCATTTTATAAAGGAGGAGATAGTTAAACTATGACTACCGTCTATGTTCTTCCCCTCTCAAGGTCATGGGTAGGAATCCGCCCATAAAAGGAGGCTGAGAGGTGAGAAAAGTGTGCCCAAGGAGAGAAGCTTGGGGAGAAGTGAAACCTACAATGTTACCTTTATTTTCTTAAGCACTGCCTATGACTGGTTATTTCTGGGTGCTGGGATTAGTTTTCTTTTCTTTTCTTTTTTTTTGGACAGAGTCTTGCTCTGTCGCCCAGGCTGGAGTGCAGTGGCGCAATCTTGGCTCACTGCAACCTCCACCTCCCAGGTTCAGGCAATTCTCCTGCCTTAGTCTCCCAAGTAGCTGGGATTACAGGCGTATGCCACCACGCCCGGCTAATTTTTGTATTTTTAGTAGAGACGGGGTTTCACCATGTTGGCCAGGCTGGTCTTGAACTCCTGACCTCAGGTGATCCACCAGCCTTGGCCTCCCATAGTGCTGGAATTACAGGCATGAGCCACCACGCCTGGCCGGGATTAGTTTTCTTTACTTTCTCTTATCTATTTGTGTGCTCTCACATTTCAATAAATTAACGTATGTCATTTTTGTAACAAGAAAAAATACAATTTATATAAACATAGATCAGCACCATAGAAAAGGTAAAAAAAAAAAAAAAAAAAAAAGGAAAGAAAATGAGATAATCCCATATTCAGTTGAAAGGCATTTAAACCCACTAAACTGCTAAGTGGCAGGGTGGGGATAACCTTACTTTCTCTGACAAATTAGTCCCTAATATTGAAAATTTTTAAATATTAATTTTCAAAAAATCCATATTACATTTGCTAAACAAAACAACCAAAATATAAAAGGAATCTAAGATTATTTCTCCAAAATACTTTGGTATTAATGATAAATTACAGGGCAATTAACTGTCTGTGTTATAGTAATATAAAACATTTAAGTTTTAAATTTCATAATTATTAGCTTCTGTTTTACTCTACAAAATTGCTTTTACATTAACTTGTGCTGTAAAGCTCAGAGCACAGCTTTCCCTGGATGTACACAGATCCTGTCTTCCAGGCTGAAGCCTGGCCAGGCTGCCTGCACAGGCACTCATCGTGCATACTTAGACCTGCCTGTCAGTCCCATGGTCACCTAATGCACCCGGCTGCAAAATCCAGCAGCTGGTGCGGGCCAGAGGTAATTGGATGGCTTTGGTATTCAATTGCCCATTGGCCACATGGTACATTAAGTGTGGTTCACTCTTTTTCCACTTGATGTGAGCTTTCTTTAAATAATTACAGACCTCATGGTTGAGCCAGCAGCGGCTCTGTAAGCAGCTCTGTGTGAAAGACACCAGGGGCTGGGGCCCAAGAATGGCCATTCTGAACCTCAAAGAGCATCCACAGCCAAGTCTGCAGATCCCTGGGGTATCTGAGTACTCAACGACACCTTCCTTCCCCTATTAATATATATATATTTTTTAACTTAAACAGAGAAGAGAGCTAAAAGAAAGTTTGTTTTATAGATTTTAAAAAATGATTCAAGGTGGATAAAATAATGTTGTGGAAAAGGGGAATATATTATTGTAGATATCATCTGTCAGTAGAGGATTTTGAATGACTTACTCCTTTAAAAAAAAAAATCTGGCCTGAAGTTCCCAATTCTCGCCCAATCTTTCCACCCCCATGAATGACTTATCCAATGTTCTGTGATTCACTGGGGAGGTTGGAAATCAGGGATTCTCTTGCCTGGAGTTCCTCCTCCACCTTCTCCCCCTTCCAAACCCACTCGTTTAAGGCACATGATCCCATGACAAATTTCTTCCAACTTACAGTTCAAAGAGAAGTCAGCATTGCACCTGTCACCAGGAAAGGGGCCATAACCTGGGGAGTTAAGAACCTACATTGACATTACCCACTGGGTGCAGGGAAAGTACATTATCCATCTGCGATGAAACTGTTTCGTAGCTCCATCTGTCCATCTGTCTCCAGGAACTAGTCTCCCTCTCTATCCAGTACCTGGTGGTTCAGCTCCAAGCAGAATTTACCAAAGCAAAACAGCCCCCGCGATTCACAATCCCAGACTTGTGACACTTTAAAACAGCTCACGTTTAGAAAGATAATGAGTCACAGGATGGCAGAGATTAGGAAACTCAGGGCCAGAGAGGGGGCGAGACCTGTCCAAGGTCACACAGCAAAGAGGAACAGCCCAGGGCTCCCTCCAGACTCCAGGTACAATATTCTCACCATGACACTCTTCTTTCCAGCACAGATGCAAAGAACAAGATTTTCCTCTGCCCTAACTCTAAACTACATAGAGATCAATGGAGATTACAGTTTTCTGGGGGCGTTTCACAGTTGCAACTGTTACAAAATCATACAATGGCGAGATGTGGCAATTCTGAAAAGACTGGAGATCATTGCTCCAAAAAGAATTCAAGATAAGGCAGGGAACTCAGACAGCAGTAGCTGAGGGGCTCCATTCAAAAAACATCTCTCTTCTCAACCAGGCAGATCTGAAGGGCCACAAGTCTCACATTCCCATCCAGTTCCTACAACAGTGACCTCAGTGGGTAAGTCACTTCACATCCCTGGGCCTTGGGTCCTTCATCAGCAAAACAGAAATGAAAATCCTCACAAGGATGTGAACTGTGGATGTGAAAATGCTGTGTCAATTTCGCAGTGACACGCTAACAGGTATAATGGTAAATGGGAGAAATAATCATTTTGATGACACTAAGTATCATCTGCATCATTAAATTTATTGAGGGCTGTACCTAGTGGTTCTGTGGTGCCTGGCCCCACCGATTCCTGCTGTATTGAGCCAGGGACTTGAGTCAGGACTACAGATGAGAAGCTATACCCCAGCCTTTGTGTGAATCCTTACACAAATGCCTGCATGTCCCCCACTCACTCCTAGGGCCTGGGGATGAGCGGCGCAGGCCACAGGGTGATACCATTCATTCCATGCTGCCTGTGAGGCCTGAGGAAGAACTAGTCACTCTCAAAGTCACTCTCCTTCTGAAACCTCCACAAGGCCTTTCCCCTTCTCCAGAGCAGCCTCCAGCTAGTTTCTTGGACGAGAATCTTGGTGTTCTATCTTTTGATTCTTCCAGACATTTCGTTCATGCTGTCTGTTCCTCACCCCCAAGGGGAGTCCTCCAGTCAGCTCAGCGCCTCCCCTCAAGCCTCCCACCTAGCCACTCATTGCTCAGTCATCAGCCACATGATATGCTAGCCATCACGACAGCCTGGTGCCTGGCTAGGAGGCCCCTCCCATCATGTTGGCCAGCTCCTGCTCATCCTTCAATACCCTTTCTGCTGCAAAAGTTGTCTTGACACTCTGCCCTGAGCACCCTCCACGGCCATCTGCAGATCTGTTCATCCAGGGCAGGCAGCAAGGCTTGCTCAAATCTGCAACGGGTTTCCCGTGCACAGGGAGTGACTGCTGCATGGCTTCCTCCACTAAACTGTCACCAAACAATCTGGTCACTGGTAATTGTCATTATTATTGATCATAACACCCAGACACTGCACTAAGCTCTTCAGACATTGTACCTTCTCATTTTTCAACTCAACTACCCACTGAGATATATATATATATATATATAATCTTCACCCCATTTCACAGGTGAGGAAACTAAGGCCCAGGCAGAATAAGTACCATGCCCTAAGTCAGCAGCTAACTGACAGACCCTGGACTCAGGCTGACTCAGAGCTCTGTTCTTCAACTGTTCTCAGGTGCCTCCCGCTCACCCTCAGACCCTGGGCTGTGCTCATCACCTGGAACCGGCTGGTACTGCCCCTCCTCTGGTTGTTTCACAACCATATCATTGAAAATCTTCTGGCAGTCCAGCTGAGCAAAGGAGGGCTTTCTTCTCCTTCTAGGGTGGATTCTAAACCTCCACCTCTCTCTCCCGCTTGGCTCCTCACCCACTCCTCAACCCCACCCTGCTCTTCCTGGAAACTGATTCACCAACCTGGGCCTGCTCTAGCCTCTCAGGAGATGGGCCTCTGGCAAAGCAGCTTCCACCCAAGACACCATCACTGTCCTCTGGTTTTGCCTGCTATGGTGCCTGCCCATGGTCCACCCCCACCCCACCAGGGAGGTGTGGATGCAGGCACAGGGGGAGGAGATTGCCACATTCCTGTTGGGGCTGGACCAGAAAATACAAGCCAGGCTGCCACTCCTTCAGCCACTGGGACAAAGAGCAGTGCTGGAGTAGGCTGGAGGCCCCGGGCGCTGCTGGGCAGGTACCTGGTGTCCACACCCACAGGGCAGGGAGGAGCTGTTGCCCAACCCCAAGGAGAAAGTGGCATGAGGTCACTAGGGCACTGGGGCATGATATTTTGGGGCGGGGCCCTGGTCATGCCTGCCTGCTGGGCCCTGGGGACCTCTGTGTGGCTTGGTCAGCAAAGGAGCTATGTCCCCAAGCCCCACACTCACCCTCTGAGCATCAGGCTCACATGAAGAATGGGGCTAAAAGTATTTTTCTCCTGACTGCTGTTAGGAGGGTTAGGTGAGCTCGGCAGCCTGTACAGCTTAAGGACTTAGCCAATTACTCACTCATTCAAGACACATTCAGTTATGCAAAGGAATGAAGTTGGACTCTTACCTTACACCATATATAAACGTTAACTCCAAATGGATCAAAGATATAAATGAAAGAGCTCAAACTCTAAAACTCTTAGAAGAAAACAAAGCAGGCAAAGGCTTCTTGACATTGGGTTTGAAAATGATTTCTTAGATATGACACCAAAAGCAGAGGCAACAAAAGAAAAAATAGACAAATTAGACTACGTGAAAATTATTTAATTTTGCGAATTAGAAGACACTATCAACAGAATAAAAAGGCAACTCATAGAATGGGAGAAAATATTTGCAAATCATATCTGCTGAGATCAAATATAAAGAGAATTAAATGTCAACAACAACAAAAAGCAAACAACCCAATTTTAAAATACAGGCAAATGACCTGAAAAGACATTTATCTAAAGAAGATATGCAAATGGCCAGTAAACACATTAAAAAATGCTCAATCATTAGGGAAATGCAAATCATAACTACAATAAGATAACCACCTCACACCCATTAGGATGGCTACTATTTAAAGAAACAAACAGAAAACAGGAAGTGTTAGAGAGGATATGGAGAAATTGGGACCCTTGTGCGCTGTTGGTAGGAATGTTAAATGCTACAGCCACCATGGAAAACAGTATGGTGGTTTCTCAAAACATTAACAACAGAACTACCACATAATCCAGCAATTCTACCTCTGGGCATATACCCAAATGGGTTGAAACCAGGGTCTCCAAAAGATATTTGTGCACCCATGTTCACAGCACCATCATTTACAATAGCTAAAATGTGAAAGCAACCCAGGTATTCATTAACAAAAGAATGGATAAGCAAAATGAGGCATATTCAGTGAAATACTATTCTACCTGAAAAAGGAAGGAAATTCTGACATTTGCCCCAATAGAGATGAGCCTTGATGACACTATACTAAGTGAAATAAGCCAGGCACAAAAAGACAAATACTGTGAACCCACTTGTATGAGAAACCATGTCACAAACAAAATCATAGGGACAGAAAGTAGAATGGTGGTCATTTGAGGAAACGACACCTGACAGGACTGGAAGGAGGTGAGGAAGCAGCAAGCCATGGCAATGCCTGGGAAAAGCATTCCCGGCAGAGGGAACAGCAAGTGCAAAGGCCTCACTACACTAGCTAGAAGACTAATTCTATTATCAGTGGAGCCACACCCTGATCACACTGTGGAAGCAGCACATAGAGCTGGGATGGCAGTGAATCAGGCATCAGAAATGGATTCTAGTCCTGTTGCTATCCCTAAGCTACTGCATGGTCTGGGACCATGACCAGCACCCCTCTGTTCTTTAAGGGGCCTGATAAATCAAACTGTCACTGGCCTCTGGGAGTCTGCAGGTGACTTGTGTTCTCTCAGGCTGCCTTCTTCCTCCTCTCTTCCAACCCACTCACTCATAAAGTAATCCTAATCTCCCCACCTCCTATGAGCTGACCCATAAGTGGGTGTGGGATTGAGGATCAAGGAGGACAAACACAGGGACCAGGACGAATATTTGAAAACTGATTACTGCCAGGATCCTACCAAGTCCCTCTCTAGACCTCTATTTCCCCATCTGTAAAATGGGAATACTCCTTTTCCCTATGACATGAGATTGATGTGAAGATCAAATGGAAATGCCTATAAAGAAGTTGCCCTGCTCTACACAGGCATTATTATAAAGCGGCTTTCGATCTGTTCCCTGGTCATTCATCCCAAATGCTAGCCTGTGGCCCACACTGAAGCCGGAAAGAGAGAGGGGAGGAACCGGCAGAGTTCATGACAGACACTCTATGAATAGTACCTGATTTTTAGTACCAAAGCAGGGGTGTCATCAGAGGGAGCTTTTTAAAGACAGAGAAGCTCAAGGACCTACTCTCAAAGATCCTCACTCTATAGGTCTGGGACAGTCCCAGATGCGTAATTATGATTTTTTTAAACTACAGAGTTGATTCTGATGTGCACTCATGGCTGAGAACCACTGATTAGTTCTACCAAGCCTGGCAGGTAAGTCCTATTATCATTCCCATTTGGGAGCTGGCTAACTAGAGCACAGAGCAGCTATCTAACTCCTTAGATCACACAACTAAAAAGTCACAAAGCTGGCCAGGCGCAGTGGCTCCCACCTGTAATTCTAGCACTTTGGGAGGCCGAGGCAATAGGATCGCTTGAGCCTAGGAGTTCAAGACCAGCCTGGGCAATATAGCAAGACCCTATCTCTAAAAAAAGTAAAAAATTACCCAGGTGTAGTGGCACATGCCTTTAGTCCTAGCTACTGGGGAGGTTGAGGTAGGAGGATCCCTTGAGCCCAAGAGGTTGAGACTGCAGTGAGCCTTGATCACGCCAGCTTGGGCAACAGAGCAAGACCCTGTCTCAAAAAAAAAAAAAAAAAAAAAGTCACAAAGCTAAAATTTGAACCAGACTCTAAAGCCCAAGCTCTGATGAATCACTAAGTGCAAGTGCCACTGTTTCTTGAGGCCAATCAGCCCTTATCTAATGCCAAGCTACATACTCTTTGTGCTACCTTAAGCAGCCTTGGAAACATATAAGACAATACCTTATTTTCAGAGATTGCATTAACTTTCAAAGAAAGCTTTATGGCTAGACTAACTCATTCATCTGGCATCATCAAGGAATTATGTATGCTAACAATATGCAAACTTTATAAATAACTTGGAATGCCAAAACTTTTGCCTGCTTTTGATAGACTTCCTATTTTTGATGGTAATACCAAAATGTACTTCACACTTTCTTGCTTTCTCAGAGAACACTGAACAGAATGTACCTTTCCTCAGAGACGATACACTGTCTTCATCACCAATGAGCTTTGCGCTTTCACATAGTAATGTATTCAGGAACAAGACAGGTGTGCAGGACCCCTCAGCCCCCTCACTAATTGGCCCCAAGCTGGCTTCAGTGCTGTAGTCCACGTGTCTGCCTCTGGTAGATCCTCACCTCTCACCCCATGCCTACATAGGCACACACTAACGAACCAATGTGCTGCTTCTCATATCATGAGGCCTTGCTTGACATGACTGCCAAGCTTGTAAGAACCATGTGCAAACTAAGAGTGAATTGGCCCTAAGAAGGAAAGGTGCCAGGTGCAACATATGAGGAGATTCTAAGCAAGGGAAGATCCACGCAGCATGGAGTTCATCTTCTTGAGCTGGGCACTATGGTCACTGGTCCCCAAGTCCTCTCTTGCCCCATCACCTCCCTGGATTTCTCTTCCTTCCTCATGAGTGCAGGCAGCCTGCCTAGTCTCTCTGGAGTAAGTGGGTGGGTCATGGGCATGAGGCCTAGTGTAAAGTGCTGGTTTCAATCCCCCGGGAAGATGTGGGGACATTTGACCAGACACCTCCCTGCAGATACCAAGACTCTTGAAACTCTGAGCCCCTCCCCAGTTGAGGTAGAGCCATGCCCTGGAACAGACTGGATTCCTAGCAGTGGTTTATCATTCCACAAAGATCTATGTGCTGGAGGTGTATTCTGATAGTGGGTTCTGGAGGCTCCACAAAGTGTTTGCCTTTGATCCTCTGTGTGCAAGGCTTATCTTGGTGACAAGGGCAGGTGACTCCTTGTGGGGACTGGTACAACGCTGCCACACTCACCTCACCCACACATCCTAGCACGTCTCTAGGCACAAAGAAGGACCTCTGGGGCCAGGCAAATGTTGTGAAAGATCGAACAGCATTTGTTCACCATTCAGTCATCCAACAACTATTTATTGGGGGCCTACAGTGTGCCAGGAACTGTTAAGTCACTGGGGGATTTGATGGAAAAACAGCTTGATGAGCTCCAGTCCCAACTGGGCAGAGAAGAGGGAACAGTAAAGAATAAATAGGGCCGGGCACAGTAGCTCACGCCTGGAATCTCAGCACTTTGGGAGGCCAAAGCAAGCAGATCACCTGAGGTCGCGAGTTCGAGACCAGCCTAGCCAACATGGAGAAATCCCATCTCTACTAAAAATACAAAAATTTGCCAGGCATGGTGGTGGGTGCCTGTAATCCCAGCTACTCAGGAGGCTGAGGCAGGAGAATCATTTGAACCCAGGAGGCGGAGGTTGCAGTGAGCCGAGATCACACCACTGCACTCCAGCCTGGGCGACAGAGTGAGAATCTGTCTCAAAAAAAAAAAGAATAAACACATAAACAAAGGTTATAAAGGTCTGAGGCTACAGTTTACATTTAACCAGGCTCCAGGGAAGGCCAGAGTAAGGAACAGACCTGGCACACAGTGGACCCTGAATAAATGGATGTTCTCCCCATATAAATCCTCTTCTGCACCCCCATCTTGGCTATGAGGGCACCACTCTGAGCCCCCTGCCCTCTTACCTATATCTAGTGATTTCCACTGAGCCCCACAGCTGAGGCAGGGTATGGGCCCCACCACCCACCCCGGCCACACCACAGATGCCTCCTGTTACACCATTCCAGTCCTTTCTATGTGCTCAGCTAAATTAGCCACCACTGCAATGGTTAGGACCATGTGCTCTGAAGTCAGACAAACCTAGGTTCAAATCCCAGCCTTGCTACTTCCTAGCTAGGCGATTTGGGGAAGTCACTGAACTTCTCCAAGTCTCAGTTTTCTCATTTGCCATACTGCCAACCTCACTGGTAGTTGATTAAACAAGATAAAGCACCTAACGGCCCAAGCTTAGTACCTGGCACATACCAACAAGTCTCTAAGTGTTGGCTCTTTTATATTATTACTGTTATGAATAACAATAATAAAACTCTTTGCCAACTCCCCACTGCCTGCCAAGTCCAAACTCCTCAGCACAGTCAAAGCTCTCCTCCTTAGCCAGTTTGCCCTTCTGTTTTGTTTTGGGATGGCTGGAGGGCAAAAATAAACTCACCAGAGTGGCAGAGTATTGAGGGAAGGCAGGGAACAGAAAGTGCCTGTAGCAGACTGTGGGGATCGCAGAGCAAAAAGGGCCAGTTCTGAGAGGGGGAATTACAGGAGGCATCACTTGAGCTGAGCCTTGCAGTGTGCAGGTGCAGGTGGGAGAGGGGCACAGGGAGGGGACAGACACGTAATGGTGGGGCCCCCATGGTTGCCTGGTATAGGGGAGGAGCTGCAGAACAGCATCAGCGCCACAAACTCTGGGTTGACCTAGGTCTACCCAACTGTAAAATGGGGATAGCAGTGGGACTGCCTCATGGGGTTCCTCTGAGATTAAATGTGATTACACATGTGAAGGATGTGGCACAGGGCCTGATCTCTTGAAGGGGATATAGCAGTTGTTAACTGTTATCACCACCATCATGTTAAGAATATTATGTGGCTATGCCAGGCATGGTGGCTCACGCTTGTAATCCCAGCACTTTGGGAGGCTGAGAGGGTTGAATTACCTGAGGTCAGGAGTTCAAGACCAGCCTGGCCAACATGGTGAAACCCCATCTCTACTAAAAATACAAAAAAATTAGCCAGGCATGGTGGCAGACGCCTGTAATCCCAGCTACTCAGGGGGCTGAGGCAGGAGAATCACTTGAACCCGGGAGGCAGGGGTTGCAGTGAGCTGAGATCGCGCCACTACACTCTAGCCTGGGCAACAGGGTGAGACTCTGTCTCACGAAAAAAAAAAAAAAGAATATTATGTGGCTGTGCTTTTGCAGTGGCGGGAACAGTATGGCATTGCCAAACACAGTATTTGACAAATAGATGGACAGTCAGCTAAATGGACATTTGAGGCTTCAAATCCCATACCCAGTAGTCTGCTTCTGCAAAGGCAGGGTGGGTCTGCAGGTGTTTTGAGCAGGGGCTGCTGTGGCCTGGGACTGTTAGCAGCATAAAGGCTGGGTTGCCCACAGTGCCAAGGATCCAGGGCAGGGCCCTCCCCAGTGTTCTGGGTACCACACTTCCTTGCAAAGAGCCTGAAACCAGAAATAAAGGTGCGAGCAGCCACGTTGCCAAGGCTGTTTGCCATGGCAACATCAGGGAGCGACTCGTGGGCCGGCTGCTGCAACTGCTCAGGGCCTGGTTGGTTTCTAACATCTCCTCGCATTCCCTCTGCTAAATGACTATGTTCTGCCAGGCAATCACAGGGAAAAAATACGGCTGCAGAGCTGTCGGGGAGCATCCATGTCTCAGCCAAGCAGGGCTCGCCCGGCTGAGTTCCCAGACAGTGGGTCCCAGACAGTTGAGTCCCAGCTACTCAGAGCCAGCCCTGGCCAAGCAGACAGCAGCCGAGGGCCCTGTCTTGCCTCTGCTGAGTGACCTGAAGGCATCCTCTGATCTGTTTCTAGTCTGTTTCCTTCCTTCAAGGTAAGGGCATTAAGCAAGATCGTCTCTAAGGCACTCCCAACTCCCAGAAAGCTCAAATTGACATTTGTGTGTTATATTTTTACATCATTATCATTGTCATCATCCTAGTGACTACCATTTATTGAGCGCTTACTATATGTCAGGTGAAGCTGCAAGCCTTAATTATCTGCAGCTATCTTAAGTTATCCTACAAACAGCATACTATTATTATCCCCAATTTGGGGGATAATATATGAAGAAACTGAGGTCAGAGAAGTTAAGATACTTGCTCAAGGTCACATAGCTAGTAAGTGGTAGAGCACTGATTTAAACCATAGGCAGTTAAAACTCCAAAGCCTAGGGCTCTTAACCACTATTGGATATTTCTTCTCTCTTCAAGTGGCATCTCACTAGAAGTGGTTTCCTAAGTCAGTACTGCAACACTTGCTAAGGCTGGATGGGACCCCTCGTCACCTGCCCCACAAGTAGAGAGGAAAAAACACTCTGCAAGAACCTCAGGGCCTTGACTAGATCAAGGACCTGGAGCTCAGTGGGGGAGACAAATGGCAGGGTCTGCATTACATGTGTCCTTTTTTCATAATAACAAGGGTTACTACTCATTGAGCATTTCTCAACACTTTACAGACATTGCCTCAACTATTCTTCACTAAAAGCCTTCAAAGCATATGCTACTATCGGCCCCATTTCCTAGATAGAAAAAGAAGGCCCAAAGAAATTCTCTGCCAAGCTCCCAGGGCTTTGCCCAAGCAGAACCCAATCCTGGAATTCACAGCCCTCTCACAGCAAACAATTAGGGCAAATGTTTGTTTTCTTACCTAAAACACCAAACAGTCATCACAGGCCTTTGGGGACAGTTAATCAATGGCTTTATCCCACCATTTGTGAAAGTCTCTCAGGTCTCGTCTCTGGTCTCCTACTCTAGATCTGGGTAGCAATTCGGTCTCTATCCTGAGGAAAGAGCGGGGTGGGAGCCCACGGGTCCAGATGCCACCAAGAGCCTGTCAACCCTGTGCCCAGGCCAGCTGGGTGACCTCAGGCCAGGTCCCTCCTCTCTGAGCTCTGTGAACCCAGCTGCTGACCCCTTGGCTCCCTCTCCCTCACTGGGTAGTCCTGAGCATCTCATGAGAGAACTCGTGGTCAGCTGCAAGGGGGACCTTCGGGATTTAGGAATGACAAGAGTAGGAAGAAAATGCAGTCTGTCCAGGGGTGGTGGTAGACCTTGCCCCAGGGTCCCACAGCCATCCAAAGCCCAGCCACTCAGGTCAATGGTGTCTCTCAGAGGACTACTCACCCTGGCCCTCCCCAAGAGCTAAGGCCCACCGCACCTCACAAGACCTGACACTGGAAATGAACTTGCCAGGGAGTCAGGGGCCTGGGCTTCCTCCAGCCAAGCAGCTGGACCTCAGCGTCCTCTCTTCTGGAAATGGCAAGGTGTACCTGTATCTCGAAGGGCCCCCTGCCCCAAGCCTGGAAGGAGAGGGAGCTGCTCACAGTCAAGGTTCAAATCCCAGGTAAGCCGCTCACTGGCTTCAAGACCCTGAGCAACTGACCTAACCTCCCTGCACCTCAGTTTCGTCACCTACAAAATGGGGAAAGCCAATCTCACAGTTATTGGGAGAAATCCATGAAATAGCACTCAGAAGTCTCTTCACAGATACACAATGAAATACTCACAGATGAAATGACTTCTTGTACGTGGAGATGTTATTCCATCTCCATGGAGTGGCTACAAGTCTTTAACAGTGGACGCCGGGTGATGGAGGGATGGGGATTCACCATACTGTTCTCTCTACTGTCTACTTCTGTATGAGTTGACATTTTCCATAGTCAAATGTTTAAAATACAAAGTTCTTTCAGAGAACCTGACATTGAAACCTATAAAACGCTCTTCTAGGCAACCACAGTGCTAGTCCAGGATAAAAATAATTCCTTGTCCTCCCAGAGCTTTCAATCCAGTTGTAGGAATAAAAGCACACACAGATACCATGGGATAGTAAGTGGCACAAGCCACGTGGGTGGTGGAAGCAGAAGAAGTTAGCTTCAAAGGCTTTCCAGAGGCTGGATGCGGTGGTTCATGCCTGCAATCCCAGCATTTTGGGAGGCAGAGGTGAGCGGATCACGAGGTCAGGAGTTCAAGACCAGCCTGGTCAATATGGTGAAACCCCGTCTCTACTAGAACCCGGGAGGTGGAGGTTGCCGTGATCCAAGATCGTGCCACTGCACTCCAACCTGGGCGACAGAGTGAGACGCCATCTCAAAAAAAAAAAAAAAGTGCTTCCCAGAGAGGGCAGGCTTTCAAGAGGGAGCTTAAAGTTCAGGCAGGCTATGAATACATTAAAA
Source organism: Hylobates moloch (assembly GCF_009828535.3). NCBI lineage: Eukaryota > Metazoa > Chordata > Mammalia > Primates > Hylobatidae > Hylobates > Hylobates moloch. The sequence goes on along the minus strand of NW_026652281.1, from coordinate 126,821,792 downwards.
TGGTAGGGATGGTGGTGGGGAGAGGACATCCCAGTTCATTCCACCAGACTTGTATTCCACCCCTTCTCAGGAACACTCAGACTGAAGATATAAAACAAGAAGCAGTGTCTGCCCTGAAGAGGCTCATAGTCTAGCATATTCATTCACTCAGTAAGGATTGATTAAATGTCTGTTATGTTCCAGGCACTGATCTATTCACTGTGGTGAAAAAAAAAGGTGGATGAAATGAACGAAAGTCCTTGCCTTTGTGGAGCTTAACGTCCGGGAGTGATTTCCTAATCACTCAATGAGGACTGATTAAATGTCTGTTATATTCCAGGCACTGATCTACTCATTGTGGTGAAAAACAAGGTGGATGAAATAAACGAAAATTCTTGCCTTTGTGGAGCTTAACGTCCAGGAGTGATGTCCTAACACTTAATGCGATCTATAGATGAAGAGATACATCTATTATTTGGTGCTTATTCTGTGCCAGGCATGATTACATGCTTTAAATCCATGTTGTCATTCGATTTTCACTGACTCTTCACAACAATCTTTTTTTTTGAGACACAGTCTCGCTCTGTCACCCAAGCTGGAGTGTAGTAGTGTGATCCTGGCTCACTGCAACCTTCACCTCCCCAGTTCAAGTGATTCTCCTGCCTCAGCCTCCCAAGTAGCTGGGAATACAGGCATGCACCACCATGCCCGCCTAATTTTTGTATTTTTAGTAGAGACGGGGTTTCATCATGTTGGCCAGGCTGGTCTCGAACTCCTGACCTCAAGTGATCCACCCACCTCAGCCTCCCAAAGCGCTGGGATTACAGGCGTAAGCCACTGTGCCCGGCCTCTTCACAACAATCTTAATCATCATATCTTCCCACTTCAGGAAACAGAAGCTCAGAGAGGTTATGTGACCTGCCAAAGGCCTTGAAGCTGGCAAATCGCAGAACCAAGACTCAAACCCAGTAAGGGGATTCCAAGGTCAATGCTCTGCTGGCCCTGCGTACTGCCACACTGAAGATGGAACAGCTGGCTTGGAGGTGAGGGAGAGGGCATCGCCAAAACAATGGCTGGTGAGCGGGGGCTCGCAGGATGAAATCATGGAAATGGAGACGGAGGACACAGAAAAGGGCAGCCCGAGTCTAAGCCTCCAGGAGGAAAATTCAGGGTTTTCCTGGGGAGGTACAGGATCACAAAGTAAAAGCAGACAGCTCAAGACAAAGTCAAGGGCCTAACTCTCCAATTTAAAGTACCCGAAGGCCCTCGGAAATCACGTTTAAGTTTAGGCTTTAATTTTAAAATACTGGAGAGCTGAGCTATCAAGCCATGAAAGTCATGGAGGAACCTTAAATTCCTATCAGCAAGTGAAAAAAAAGCCAACCTGAAAACACTACATACCGCATGATTCCAACTATATGACATTCTGGAAAAGGCAAAACTGTAGAAACAGTAAAAAGATCAGTGGTTGCCAGGAGTTGGGGGACAGAAGAAATGAAAAGGTAGGGCAGATTTCTAGAGCAGTGAGACTATTCTGTGTGATGTTACCATGGTGGATACCTGTCATTATACATTTGTCCAAACCCACGGAGTGAACCCTAATGTAAACTACAGACTCTGGGGTGACAATGATGTGTCAATGTAGGTTCATCAATTATAACAAATCTACAACTCTGGTGGGGAATATTAATAATGTGGGAGGTTATGCATGTTGGGGGCAAGGGTATATGGCAAATCTCTGTACCTTCCTTTCAATTTTGCTGTGAACCTGAAATTGTTCTAAAAAAATAAAGTCTTAGAAGAAAAAAAAAATGTACTGGGGAGCCATGGGAGATGTGTGAGCAAGAGAGTGATGTCAGATATGCACTCTAAGAGGACTGCTCTGCCATCAGGGCTAAGGACAAATGGAAGAAGACAAAGTCTGGTGCAGCAAAGATCTCTTTGGTAGTAACTGCAGGAATCTAGTTACAAACAGACAAAAACCTAGATCAGAAGGGAAGAACAGAAAGATCAATCCAATTGATTCTGCATCAGCTGAGTGTCAATGGGATGGATATGAGGAACTCCGACTACCTTGTAGGAGGACAGATAGCAACTGACCCTGATCATTTTCTTCCAAATCACTTTATTTGGGTACCCTTCACTCTCTAACAAGAATTACGCTTCTCTCTTTTATGCAAAAAAAAAAGATTGCATGCATGAAAATTAGCTCCATACTTAATCCTGTCCTTCTAAAGTGTTTCAAAGAGAGAACTATTCCAAGTTTCATGAGTAGCAGGTTAATGCTCATTTTAGATATACTGTATTATTTCACTCCCAACTGAGAGGGCCTATTATCCCCATTTCAAGGACTGAAAAACAGGTCTAGAGAAGCAGAGGGACTTGTTCTGCATTCTTTCTTTTTTGTTTTTTTTGTAGATGGAGTCTCACTGTGTTGCCTAGGCTGGAGTGCAGTGGCGTAATCTCAGCTCACTGCAACCTCCGTCTCCCGGGTTCAAGCGATTCTCCTGCCTCAGCCTCCTGAGTAGCTGGGATTACAGGCGCACACCACCACGCCTGGCTAATTTTTGTATTTTTAGTAGAGACGGGGTTTCACCATGTTGGTCAGGCTGGTCTCAAACTCCTAGCCTCGTGATCTGCCCGCCTCGGCCTCCCAAAGTGCTGGGATTACAGGCGTGAGCCACCGCACCCAGCCTCTGCATTCTCTCTATACAATCGATGTGCCTTCATTTGCTCAAGGTGCTAGAAAAACACTGATGAACAAAAACTGAGAGTAGCCCCTGTCTTCAAGGAGCTTACAGTCAAATAGTCTGGGAACACTGCCCACTAATGCTGGTTCTTCTACTTACTCAAAGGTAATTAGTCTTCCACAAGTCAGTTAGTTCTCTGAAACTGTAAGATCTGTACAACTGTGCAACAGCACCTACATTTTGCACAATATCTATGAGAATGAAATGTAGTAGTGCAAACAGAAGGCTCAGAAAACTGCATGGGGTCTAGGGGATACTCAGTAAACATCACTGATGATGAAGATGAAGAAGGCAAGGATCAACACTGCAATGTTCTTGTTATGCATTTCCAAGCCTGAGCCCCCTTTGCAAGGCTGCTTCTCACTCGAGCCAGTCCTTTCTTCTATTATTCCAGAGGAAGAAGGAAGAGGGTGACTCACGTGGCATAGTGGAACTTCTGCCTGGCTGCACGAGCTGCTAAAAGGAGGGCCCTAAGGTAAAGAGGAAATATGAGCCCCTGGGGCACGGCTGCTGGGCCATTGCCCTTCCTGGGTTTCACAGGCATCCTGATCATTAGCACCAGCCGGGGAATCCCAACAAAAGTGGAGCCCAGGTCTCTGGTGAACATGACCCCTTCTGGCTCAGGTGAAGAAGTTACTCTCCCTAAGTCTCATACAGATGAAGAATGGACAAATGCACCCAGTGAAGGCTACGCTTCAACCTTCTCCCACACACTATACATTTGTCCAAACCCACAAACTGATTTGAAAAAGAAGTTGGCCTTGGCTTCAAGGGGTGTGTGGAGCCATTTTCCCAGTTCTCCATGTGGCAGGGGCCCCTTCTGGGTGCTCAGTCCCAGCTTTAGAACAACGAGGAGACAAGATACCAATCGCAAAATGGGCCAAGTTCAGAAACACAGAACCACAAGTCGCCCATGATCATATGGGGAAGCAGTTTAGCATCACAAGTAATCAAATAAATGCACATTAAAACAATAAGGGTAACAGAATTTATTGATGAACAGACTGGTAAAAATGAAAAACAATGAAAATATCAACAGTTATCTGGGTATAGGAAACCAGGTGTTCCCAGACCATGCCGGTGCGCAAATAAGTACAATCTTTCTAGAAGAGAATCCAGGAATGGGTTTGATGGAGTAATTTCACTTCTAGGAATTTAAAGGAAGAAACAAAGACATACATAAAAAGATATTCGTTTTAGCATTGCTTACAATAGCAAAATAAAAAAATTAAACAACGTAAATGAGTAACCATAAAGGATTAAATACATTTCAGTTCAATCTTCAATGAAACATTATATAATCATTAAGATACTAAGTAGAATATTTACTGATGTGGAAAGATGTTCACAGCATATTGTTTGGAGGAGGAAAAAAAAAAAAAACAAGTTACAAAACAGTGCAATTCCAAGTTACAAATCAGTATATTCAGGATAACTCCTTTTTTTTTTTTTTTTTTGAGAATGAGTTTCACTCTTTCGCCCAGGCTGGAGTGAAGTGGCGCGATCTTGGCTCACTGCAAACTCCGCCTCCTGGGTTCAAGCGATTCTCCTGCCTCAGCCTCCCAAGTAGCTGGGATTACAGGTGTGTGCCACCACGCCCAGCTAATTTTTGTATTTTTAGTACAGACAGGATTTCACCATGTTGGCGAGGCTGGTCCGGAACTCCTGACCTCAGGTGATTCACCTGCCTCGGCCTCCCAAAGTGCTAGGATTACAGGCATGAGCCACCGTGCTCGGCAACTCCATGTTTTAAAAACAAGATGTGATCTATATGAACAAGAAATAAACAGTCTGGAATATACATGACAATTAAGTGGTTATCTTTGGGTCATGTTACATATTTCTCATTTTTTTCTTTATGCTTGGTAGTATTTTCTAACAATTCTGTAATTAAATATTTTTAATAAGTTGTTAGAACTGATGATTTCTAACATTCCCGCTGGCAACTTTGACACTTTGTGCATCTATGACTGATGCCCTAAGCAACTTCAAATAGCCCATATTTAGTGTGGACTTGCTGTGTGGCCTTTGGGGTCTAAGCCTTTGCCCACAGCTGCAGCCCTCTGCATTCCTCTCTCCCACACTCGCTGCCCAGCTGTCTCCCCTGCCAGCCTGGGAGCTTCTGCTTGGCAGGACCCAGCTGCACCCCTGTCTGTAATCCATGTGCCTAGCCAAGAGCTAAGCAAAGGAACACAGCTCAGCATACTGACAGGTGCCTTGCAGGCACAATGATAAAAGGCACAACCCTAGCGCTGGAATCTTACTGGACACCAGACTCACACAAAGTGCTTGGTTGTATAACACAGATGCAGAAAACCAGAGGAGAGAAAGCAGGGCAAGCTGGGCTGGGAGAGCCTAGTAGAGGAGAAGGCTATGCAGGACGGGTGGGTGAGGGCACTCTGGGCCAGGGGCACAGCCTGAACAAAGGTGAAGCTACCCACAGTCCTTTGGGATCCATGCCTCAAAGCTTTCCAAGAAACTTTCGCAATCCTTGTTCTGCTAAATTTCCGTACTTTGGCCCCAATGGGTAAAAGTTAATTCTCCTAAACAGAAGTCCTCCCTCATCTAACCCTGGATTAGCCACCAAAGACAACAACAATCTTTTGGGACAAAGACAATGAATTATCATTTAATCCACTTTCCCCAAAGCTCCCAAAGGGAGATGGAGGAGGGGAGGGTCAGGGAAAGTTTGGGGGAGGAGAGGGGGTTGCAGGAACAACCAGAACATCTCACATGCAAACACTGCTCACCCTCACCACCAGGCCATTGGATTCTCTTGCGGCACCACCAGCCCCATTTGACAGATGGAGGAAATGAGGCTCGGAGAGTTCAAATGGCTTGCTCCGGGGTCACCCAGCCAGAGAGTGGGGAAGGTGACTCCACTCAGGCCTTCTGACTCCAAGTCCAGTGCTATTTCTAGGTAACACACAGGACCTGGAGTCAGGAGCCCTGGGTGGCTCTGTCACCCTCTGGCTGCATGGTCCCATACAAGCCGCTCACCCCTCGCAGCCTCTTTCTCCAACTGTAAAATGAGGAGGCGCACACTGGGCCCGCCCAGGTCCTCTTCCGGCTGGGCTCTCCAGGCCTTCTAGGGGCGACTCAAAGCTCATCCTATCAATTACATTTCCCAAGTTGGGCCGGCAAAGATCACCAGAAGATCCTCGGCCTGTCACGTGGTTAAATAAAAAAAGCAAATGTCCCAGATTAACTTTCACTGCACTGCTCCTGCTAACACCTGATTATTCAATTTTCTAGTTTCCTTAGATGAAATATTTCTGCTAGCTACGCTCACTGGGCGGCTAAAGGGCAAAATAATTAATTATTGCTGAGCCAAACACTGAAGATCGAGTTAAAATCCAGGGTACAGTCCAAAGCGGACAGTTCTTGACATGGGTCCCTGAACGAGTCTCCGGCTATTTCAGGCCTCTCTCATCCGCATTTCAGCCAAGAGATTCGGAGACGCCCTCGGGCAATTTCAAGATGTGGGGACAGAATCTTCCCAGGAGCGACTCTGCCCCTCCTCCCGCACTCAGTGCCCGCTAGTCCCAAGCTGTCGGCTCTGGGGGTACTGAGGCTGGGACCCGCCTTCGGCGCAGACACCGGCGCGGGGCGTGTGACGGAGCCCGGCGACGACGGCGGGAGCTCCACCGCAGTTTCGTCAGAGGTAAAGGTACGCGCCGGGCGCGCGCGGCGTGTGCATGCACACACACACACACACACACACACACACACACACACACCCGCGCGCGCAACCCGCTCATCGCACATTCCCCCCGACCTCGAGAAGCTCAATCACACGCCACTAGCCCCTCCGGCCTCTGCCGCGAACCAACCCGAGCGCGCCCGCCACCGACCACGCGGCCCCGCGGCTCCCCTACGCAGCGGCGTCTGCAGCGGGCCAGGGCCGGCCTGCCTCCCGCGTGGCGGGCTTCCTCTCGGCGACACCCTGCCATGCCACGCCACGCCGTCCCAGCTGCCAGCCCGAAGTCGCCACCCGGAGTCCGCCCGGAGCTGAACGTCTCGGCTGCGGCGTCCCTTCCAAGTCGCGTTTCACCGCAAGGAGTCAGCTTGCAAGCCTCTCCCCGCCCACCCGGTCCCATGACAGCTGCTGCCGCCCAAAGACAGGCAGATTATAACAAGAAGCAAAGTTTCCCTCTCTCTCCTCCCACCTCCCTCCCCCCATCTCCGCCTTCCCCCTCCCTTCCACTGTTATGCAAAACGGGCCGGCACCGGCGCTCCCACTCCAGGTACCAAACCAGCCCCCGCGAGCCGCGCCCGGTTCCGCCTGGCCGCCCCTCTCCGTGCCCAGGCGTGTGCCAGCACCCGGGGGCTCCTCCGAGGTTCCGCCGCATCCTCAGCTTCCCGATGACCCGCAGCCGGGCGCCCAGAGAAAAAGCCCTAACTCTGGAGCCAAACTTTATGCTTGCAACAGGCATTGGGTGGGGAAAATGGGGGAAGCGGTGGGGGGCGCGCACGCCTCGTGCTAACATTTTTGGTGGCTGCTTATCCCAGCAGCACCCCTCTCCCAGTCTCCAAGCCACCAGCTTCCTCGCTCCCCCGCTCCCCCGCGCCCCGGCACACCAGAGCACCCTCTCTTGTCACGCGCGTGTCGCCAGTGGGGCTCCCGGGCTCAGCCAGAGCCTGGGACTCCGCCTCGCCTTCCCTTCCCCCTGCATCGTGGAGCGCGCACCGGGGCCGCGCACCGCAGGGGGACCCAGGCGCCCCCAGACAGTCCTTCCGCCCCCATCCAGCCTGGCTTTTCCCCACAGGGGGCTCCGCCCGATAGCGAAACCAGGAAGACGCTGTCTCCGCCCGCATGTCCACGTGCCCCGCAGACCCCTATGCCTTTAGCCGGCAACTGGCAGAAAACTCCGCGCTGTGGGCGCGGGTAGAAAGCGGCGGGGGGCCAGCAACAGTACTCTGGGGACTACAGCCTGGAGGACTAGGGGACTCCGGAGACCGGGGCAGGCACCCGTGCCGGGGCCACAGGTCCACGTGAAAGTACGGCAGCAAGTGCCGGGCGCTGACGGCGCGCCTCCAGCACCCAGCGCCAGCCTGAGGGTACCCCACACCGTGGCGCGCCTCCACCTCCCAAAGGAAGCGCGGTACCCCCCAGTTTTGCCCGCGGGGGGGCAGACTCCAAGCAACCAAGGCTAAACCCTCCCCAGCGGCCGTAGCGCCCCCAACGCTCCAGCACGCGCCGGGAGACCTCCGGCTCCCTGCCCCGGTAACGGAGCGCATCGCAGGGCGCCTGGAAGGGGGGCTCTGCAGCCTGGAACCCCCAGTTACCCCAGGGCTTCCACCGCTGCCTCCCGGCCTCCGCGGCTGCGGCTGCGGCCCCCGCAGCTCAGCACCCCCGGCCCCGGGCCCCCGGCTGGCCGTACCTGCGTGTCAGCGAGATAGTTGAGGAAGAAGGAGGAGAGCTCTTCGTCCAGCAGCGCGCCGCAGTCGTTCCCCGCCATCTTCCAGCCGCGGCTGCAGCGTGCGGCGGAGTCAACGCCGAGCCGGCCCGGGGGGAGGGAGCCAGCGAGCGAGCAAGGGAGGAGGGAGGAGGGAGTGAGGCTGGCGGGAGGCGGAGGGCGGAGCTCGAGCCCCCGGCTGCCGCAGGGCCGCTTGCTGCGGGGGCGGGGCCGCGCGGCGCCCGCGGGAGCCGGGGGTCGCTCACCCACTTTCCTGCGCAGCGTCTGGCGCCGCGACCAGCTCCCGCAGCCCTCAGCAGGGGGTAAAGCGCAGGCAGCCAGGTGGCGGTGCCCCAGCCAGCAGCCCGATGCCTGCGCAGCAATGCGGGCAGCCCCCGGCTCCTGCCAGAGCGAATCACGTTGCGTTAGCGCTGGGCGGGCCCTGCAAGACAACCTGCTTCTTATGCACAGCTTGGGGAAACTGAGGCTCAAGAAGGCATAGGACCTCGTTCGAAGGCCAGGTGCAGTGGCTCACGCCTGTAATCTCAGCACTTTGGGAGGCCGAGGCGGGTGGATCACCTGAGGTCAGGAGTTTGAGACCAGCCTGGCCAACATGGTGAAACCCCGTCTCTACTAAAGATACAAAAAAAATTAGCCAGGCATGGTGGCGGGCGCCTGTAAGTCACTCTTCATATCCCTCCTGAAAAAAAAAAAAAAAAAAATATATATATATATATGTATGTGTATATATATATATGTATGTGTATACATATGTGTGTATATATATATGTATATATGTGTGTGTATACATATGTGTGTGTGTGTGTGTGTGTGTGTGTGTGTGTGTGTGTGTGTATACCTAGGACCTCGTTCGAAGCTACAGCGCACATCAGTTGCAGGAAGGGAAAGCTTAGGTCTTACTCCCCTGGAGGACTGAGTTTCTCTACCCAGGCTATAAGGCCAGAGAAGGAGGGAGAAATACCATAGATCAAAAGTAAAGAAATCAAGGAAGGCTCCTTGGAGGAGGAGGCATTTTTATCTTTTACTTGAAGGATGCGTTTGCCTATATTCTGTGCTAAACCTGATCGTACATCTCTCTCCCATCATCCCCAACACCCTTCCCCCAAAAAATTCCAATGAGTTATCTTACCAATGCCCACAATGCATGAAGGGGCTGGGCTCCTGCCAGCCTCCGCAGGCCCACTCACAACGGGCTTGTACACCCAGCAGCCACTCACCTAGTAATCTCTTCAGGGCATCTTTCCCTATTACCCCTTGGACTGTCAAGCCATTTCCTCTCCTTCCATCCCCACCATCATGGGCTCCCTTAGCTCCATCAGCAGGCCTTTTTTCTCTAAAAGCTGGTCACAGTTGCCATTTTACATTTGTTGCAATGAAGACTTAATCTTTGTATCTCTCCTTACAAGACTCTTAACACCGTGAAAGCAGGGCCTAAATCTGCTTTTGCACTTGCTGTATCTGCAGTTCCTGGCACATAGTAGGCACTTAATAGATGATGTGTTAACTGAAGAAGCTGGAGAATTTTGATTCTCTGCCACCACCACCACCACACATTATACAGATAAGGAAACTGACCGTCAATGTGTACGTGGAGTAGTGCCTGAGCCAGAACCAGAACTCAAACCTCCTGACTCCAATCTTCAACTCTCATCATCATGCCCTGTTGTTTGCCAGACAGGTGATGAGGGCACTGCCTGGATGAAGGCAAGAAGGCGGGAAGCTTTAGGTCTGTTTTATTGGGCACACCTGCCTCCTGCCCTCCTCCCACCCTACACTCATAAGGGCTGCCCCACCCTGCCCACCTAACAAGGGCTTCCTTCCAGCGGGAGAAGGAAACAGAGGGAAAGTCCCCAGCACACCTGCTGAGACTTGAACACCAGGGCAAAAGCTTCCTTCTCCAATCTGAGGTTCCCAGAACCGCAGGGCGTGATTTCACTCTTTGGGCTTAAGGCCAGTGTGCTTTTAAGGAACAATGCATTCCAACAGAGAGCCTGCATCTAGCCTCAGAGCCCTAGACTAGGAGTCAGGAGTCCTGGGTTCTGTTTCAGACCCTGCATCTGGATACTGGAACATCTTGTTCCAGTATCCAGCAATTCAGGGGGTGAAGAGTGTGGGCCCTGGAGTCACACTGCCCGATTTGGAACCACAGCAAGTCATTTAGTCTTGGGTCTCGGTTTCCTCATCTACACAAATGGGGACCCAAAAACTACCTACTTCATAGGGATGTTTTGATGATTGAGGAGATAATATATGTAAAGTGCTTGGCACAGTGCCTGACCTCATGGAGAATATGCTAAGCACTCTGTTCTGTTTTCCTTCTGTTAAAATGGGAATAAGAAATATATATCCCTTAAAGGCACTAGCCAATGTTACTTGCCTTTTTTCCAGCACTTACAGGCTGCTGGCATACTTTGGACTCCAGTGTATTCAGATTTGAATCCTGGTGCAAACTAGCTATGTACCCTTGGTCATTTACTTAACCTCTCTGAGCCTCAGTTTCCTCATCTGTGAAGTGGGGATAGCAATGGTACTGCTCCACATAGGGAACTTGTGAGGATGGATTGAATGAAACAATGCAATTCATGTAAAGTCAGTTGCCTGGCCCTGAGTCTTTCAGGTAGGAAATGCCCATCATCACTATAGTCATCACCAACATCACCAATATCATCACCATTAGCACTAAGGACTTGAATTCTCCCAAGACCCCATTTTTTTGCTACTCCCCTGGGCACCAGAGTCAGAGTCCTGTGGGATGGTTTCCGGAGATGTCCCTTCCAGGCCCAGCCTGGCCCCTGACTGGTGGTATGTCCTTTATAGCCCAGAGGCCAAACTTTGGAGTGTCCCCAAAGCCACCCATCTCTAGCCTCGGTCCTTGCAGAGCTGCAGTGCCATTCACTGCCTTGCCAGGGAAGACCTGACAGCACTTTCCCGGAGGCTTTTTTGTTTTTAAAACTCCCACGTTGATAGAAAAGCCACACATTGCCCAACGTCAGGGGCTTTCTCGCCAGTCACTACATCCTCACAACAGTCTTCTGGCTGGCAAGAAATTTAGGTGAGAAAGGGCCTCACCTGAGATATCTAGCCTCCTTTTCAAAAGCATATTGTCCCAGAAGTTCCTTCATCACAAGTTGCTCACAGAGTCTCAGCCTCATGGAGGAATTTGAAGTTCCTCTGGCCCATGGAAAAATGTGAAGTTCTTAATTGAGATTAAAAGTCCTGGCCTGGGTGTGGTGGCTCATGCCTGTAATCCCAACACTGGAAGGCTGAGGCTGGAGGATCACTTGAGTCTAGGAGTTTGAAAACAGCCTGGGCAACATAGGGAGATCCCATCTTTACAAAAAATACAAAAAAAAAAAAAAAATTAGCCAAGGGTTATGGTGTACACTTGCGGTCCCAGCTATGTTGGAGGCTAAGATGGGAGCATCACTTGAGCCCAGGAGGTTGAGGCTGTAGTGACCTGTGATCATCACTGCCCTCTAGCCTGAGACCCCATCTCAAAAAAAAAAAGCCCTCAAAAAACCTGAGGTGCTAGATGATCTTGTGCCATTTGCTTCTCCTCTCTGAGGCTGTTTTCTTATCTATAAAATGAAGGAGTGGCCTGGCCTGGTGGCTCATGCCTGTAATCCCAGCACTTTGGGAGGCCGAGGCAGGCAGATCACCTGAGGTCAGGAGTTCGAGACCAGCCTGGACAACATGGTGAAACTCCATCTCTACTAAAAATACAAAAATTAGCCAGGCATGATGGGAGGTGCCTGTAATCCCAGCTACTCGGGAGGCTGAGGCAGGAGAATCGCTTGAACCCAGGAGGCGGAGGTTGCAGTGAGCCTGGGGGAAAGAGCAAGACTTCGTCTCAAAAAAAAAAAAAAAAAAAAAGAAGGAGTGGTCAGTTGGGCGCACTCCAGCCTGGGGACAAGAGCGAGACTTCATCTCAAAAAAAAAAAAAAAGGAGCAGTCCGGGCGCAGTGGCTCACGCCTGTAATCCCAGCACTTTGGGAGGCTGAGGCAGACTGATTATGAGGTCGGGAGATCTAGACCATCCTGGCTAACAGGGTGAAACCCCATCTCTAATAAAAATACAAAAAATTAGCTGGGCGTGGTGGCCCCCACCTGTAGTCCCAGCTACTAGGGAGGCTGAGGCAGGAGAATTGCTTGAACCCAGGAGGCAGAGGCTGCAGTGAGCTGAGATTGTGCCATTGCACTCCAGCCTGGGCGACAGAGCAAGACTCCGTCTCAAAAAAAAAAAAAAAAAAAAGAAGGAGCTAGCCTAGATGAACCTCTGCAGAGTCCTGCAGCCCAGATGTTATGGCAGTTTATAGACATCAACCAAAACTTAGGGTTTTTCTGTACTGAGCATGTGCCCAACGCCTGAGTTTATAGCATCTCTAATCCTTCCAGCCACCCTCCGTAGGGTAAATCATGATGTCCATTTTATGACTGAAGAAACAAAAGTTTAAAGGGGGTTAAAGTGATTGGCCCCAGACTACACAGAGACAACAGCTCAGATTTGAACCCGCGTGTGTACATGGTCCGAGCCACAGACACTGGAAAGGGAGTGTGAAAAATCTCATAGCATCTAACCTCCCCAGGAAAGCTGGAAGGGCAGCGCACGTCCTGTTTAACAACTTCCAAGTGAAGGGCAATAACAATGCCAAGCTTGGACATTGTGTGGCTTGACTCCTATCTTCTCTGCCTTTTTTATCAGCCTCGCCTCCCTCAAGATTAGTGAAAGTGAGCCCTGTGCATTCCTAGTGCAAAGCCCAGAGCTCCGCAGGCTCCATGGAAATGGCTATAGCAAAATGAACCTATTTGACTTGAATATTTTCGTCGCTACCGACAAATGCTCAAAAGTCGAAACATCAGCATTTTCTCCTTTCCGATAATAAGATAATGCTTTATTCAGACACTACATACAGCTGTGGTTCTCAAACTCTGGAGGGCATGACAGTCACTTGGGCGCTATCGCCAGAGATTCCAATTCAGTAGGTCTGGGGTGGGCCCAGGAATCTGTGCTTAATAGGCTCCCTCAGGTGACTCTACTGTAGGAGATGAGACATCATTCAGCAGATATGTAGTGAGCGGCTACTATGTGCCAGCCACTGCTCTAGATGCCATGGATAAATTGGTGAACACAACAGCCACCATCTCTGCCCGCATTCTATTCAACGCAACTGCTTAGTAAATTTGTGTTGAATGAGGGAGGGAGGTAGGACATGGGCGTTGACAAACGCAGAGGCTTCCTGCCAGCCACCCACAATTCTGTGATTCCGTGACCCAGGCCAGGGAGCCAGATGCTCATCTATTTCCCAGCTTCTGTCCAGGAGGCAGGGACTCAGGCCAAGAGGAACTAAAAAGCTGCCTGCTTTGTATTGTTGATACCGAGAACCATCTCCATCTCCCATGGAATGATAGAACTTTAGAACTGTGGAGGGGCAGTGGAAAGGTGTTTTCCACTAGCTTCACTGTACAGGTAGAGGAATGTGGCTGAGGTCACACGGCCCTTTAGTGGCAGAGCCAGAACCAGAAGCCAGGGCTTCAGATGGTGTGTGGAGTGCTCAGGTGGCTTCCATAGGATGAACTTCTCCTCAGGGCTGACCCTTTAGAACAACATCAGCTACATGGTATCATTTGAGGGTCTCAGAGTCAAGGACTGGGGCCTTTGACACTTGAAAGCCCATGAAGTAAGGCTCTTCTTTGTGTTTAGCAATGCTCTCTTCTTCCTGTAGGGTTAACCTATGAACTCACCAATGCATTTGGGGGAAACAGCTAGCAGATCACTTTCTGTTTCATAAGCTACAAGTGATTAAAGGGCTTTCAAATCAGCAGGTAAGGGGCATTAGCAGCTATAATGTCAGCTATTACTGTTTCCCAGTTTTGCAAGAGCCCCATAAATCCTCCTCCTTCATCCTCCTCAGCCCCATAAATGACTGCACAGAGCATGGGAGCAACAAAATTAGACAGGGATAGGAAAGTGTGCTTTTTCCTTATCTACTCACAGAGCAAAAGATCCTAAAAGACCCTCCTTATGCCCATTTAATAGATGGATAAACAAAGGCCCAGAGATGAGAGTTCTTTCTTTTCTAGAGAGATACAAATTATATCAAGTTATTATTTAAATATATATTTAAATATATATTAAATATATATTTAAATATATATATTAAATATATATTTAATTATATATTAAAATATATATATACACACACACATTAGAATGATGTATATTTGTGTCAGAACAGCAACAGAGCATCATGGGCACAGATCATAGGTACAGCAGAATATCACAGTCACAGCCCTGGTTTCCTCAGCTTCCCCAAGAATTCAGACAGACACCTGAGGGGGAGAAAAACATAAAAGGAATATTCTCCCTTCTGTCAGGGTTGTTTCATTATTTCATTTTAAAATTAGAAATTATTTTAAAGTACACAAGTAACACAACTATTTTATCCATGTATAAAAATTGGAAACAACAGAGAAAGGACAAGGCTCTGTGACCATTCCCTTGCTAGAGGTATCCACTATGAGTGTTTCATGAGTGGACTTCTAGACCTTTTTCTTGGATTTACACTCATTTATGTTCATAGAGGAACTCAAGGTTTTGTTTGTTTTTATGAGAACGGCTTTTTTTTTTTTTTTTTTTTTGAGACGGTGTTTTACTCTTGTTGCCCAGGCCAGAGTGCAATGGCACAATCTGGGCTCACTGCAACCTCCGCCTCCTGGGTTCAAGCGATTCTCCTGCCTCAGCCTCCCTAGTAGCTGGGATTACAGGTGCCCGCCACCATGCCTAGCTAACTTTTTATATTTTTAGTAGAGACGGAGTTTCACTATGTTGGCCAGGCTGGTCTTGAACTCCTGACCTCAGGCAATCCACCCGCCTCGGCCTCCCAAAGTGCTGGTATTACAGGCATGAGCCACCGCGCCCGGCCGAGAATGGCATCTTAATGTGATTACTATTTTGTAATTTCCTTCTTAGAGTGTCTTGCAGGTCTTCCCATATCAGTACATATAGATCTACCTTCTTCCTTTACATTGCTGCATGGTTTTCCCCGTGTGAGTGTGCCACAAACTTGATTTGTAACTATTAGTCCATCGTGATTCTAGACTTGCATTCCCCATTTGGTTGTGTGGTCCTGATTGGATCACTAAAGAATATGCAAAGCTGGGGATAGTTTGTTAATAAAATGATGACAATGGATGAGTTCTTTCATTCATTTAAACAGTAAAAGCCTATGGAATGCTTACTTTGAGTCTTCATCTTTTAATACACAATTGAGCCAGATCTACCTTCAGGAGTTCAGTGAATAACATTAATCATGTTGCTACATTGTTTGAAATTCATTCATCATTCCTTCATGGGCAACCTACTTTGTGGCAGGCACTCTGCCAAGCTTCCTGGGACTGTACTAGTTGTGACTCCTTTGTTTGCAATGAACAGAAAACCCTACCCAAACCGGCTTTAACAGATAATATATGGGCTTACATAATTAACACACTAAAGGGAGGGATGTTGTCAGGAAGATGTGGATGTTCATTTCTCAGCTCTGCTTTCCTCTGTGTTGGCTTGATTCTGAGTCAGGTTCTTTCCTGGTGACAGCAAGGTGACATGTTCCAGGCTAAACCCAAACCTCTTAGCAACCAAAAGCCCTGGATTAATTCTGATTTCTTTTTCTTCCTTTTTTTTTTTTTTTTGAGATGGAGTCTTGCCCTGTCACCAGGCTGGAGTGCAGTGGCACAATCTCGGCTCACTGCAACCTCTGCCTCCTGGGTTCAAGTGATTCTCCTGCCTCAGCCTCCAAAGTAGCTAGGACTACATGCGTGTGCTACCACGCCCTGCTAATTTATGTATTTTTGGTAGAGACAGGTTTCACCATGTTGGCCAGGATGTCCTCGATCTCTTGACCTCGTGATTGGCCCGCCTCAGCCTTCCAAATTGCTGGGATTACAGGCATGAGCCACCGTGCCCAGCCCAATTCTGATTTCATCCATTTGGTTCAAAACTCTTATCCAATCCCTGCTCTGATTGACCAGTATTCGGTTACATGGCTACCTCTGAATCCAGGAGTCGAGCAGTTTGATATAAACCTCCCAAACCAGGGCTTCTTAGTAAGGAACCATTAATTTGGGTGAGAAAAAAAAAATACATCTCTGTTTTCACTAATCTGTAACTGAAATTTAGCATTTTTTTTTTCTGTTATAAATATAGCCAACAAATCACGGTAGTATTAAAATTACCAGCCCAGGCAACATAGTAAGACTTCGTCTCTACAGAAAAAATAAATTAGTCAGGCATCGTAGTCCCAGCTACTCAGGAGGCTGTGGTGGGAGGATGGCTTGAGCCCAGGAGGTCGAGGCTTCAGTGAGCCACAATCATGCCTGCACTCCAGCCTGGGCAATAGAACAATAATTTGTCTAAAAAAAATTACCTGTAACTTTGTCACCAATAGAGATCACAGATATTTCATATCACATCACAATTGTCACAGGTATCTTAAAATGATCACCTATGTTCAACACTAGTTTGAAATTATACTAGTTATTAGGCCAAGTAGTGCTTGTTTTTTATTGTGCTAATCAAGAAGTACAAATATTTCTATATCAAAAATTTGTTTTCCTAATAATTTCATAACTATTTCAATACAATTTGCTTCCTTTAGACCATATGTAGTATATGTCATACCATTTAAAAAATCAATCTGAGGCCGGGCATGGTGGCTTATGCCTGTAATCCCAGCACTTTGGGAGGCTGAGGCAGGCAGATCACCTGAGGTCAGGAATTCGAGACAAGCCTGGGCAACATGGTGAAACCCTGTCTCTACTAAAAATACAAAACTTAGCTGGGCATGGTGGCACATGCCTGTAGTCCCAGCTACTTGGGAGGCTGAGGCAGGAGAATCACTTGAACCTGAGAGATGGAGACTGCAGTGAGCCAAGATCGTGCCACTGCACTCCAGCCTGGACAACAGAGCGAGACCCTGTCTCAAAATAAATTAAAATAAAATAAAATAAAAATAAGAAATCAATCTGAGGAGGGGTCCATGGGCTTCTGTGGGCTGCCAGAGGGGTCCATGACACACAAAAAAAGCTTTGAATAGAAGGTGAGGAATGGGTGTCTCCCCAAAGGGAAAGCAGGTGCCTTACCAAAGGGAAAGGAGAGTGCTGAGCAGCAGAAACAACAGATGTCCGATCCAAAGGGACACAAAGATGAGTCTGACACGAGCCTGTCCCCCAAGCTAGTTTGACTAGGAGACCCCTGGAGATGCCGTGGTCAGCCTCTTCATTTTACAGACAGACAACGACTAAGACTCAAGAGGGGAAGGGACTCACCAGAGGTCACTTAGTGAGTAGCAGTGTCAGGACCAGGCCAAGGCTCCCTGACTCTAGGCCTGATTATTTTACTCCAGCCTCTTCAGGGTGAGTGGGGAGGGTACAATGAGACCCTATAGTCCAAAAGTTAAACATTGGCATATATGACAGAGGGAAATTTAGAATGTTAAATGCCTATATTAAAAATGAAGAAAGATCTAGAATCAATAATCTAACCCTCTACCCAGACACTGGAAAAGGCAAGCAGAAAAGAAGAAATAATACAAATTTGAACAGAAACCAACAAAAAGAGACTAGAAAAACAATACAGAAAAATCAACAAAACCAATAATTGGTCCTTTGAAAAGATCAACAAAATAAATTAAGAGAACTTTAGTTAGATTGACCAAGAAAAAAAGAGAGATGACTCACATTACTAAAATAAGAAATAACGCCGGGTGTGGTGGCTCATGCCTGTAATCCCAACACTTTGGGAGGCCGATGCAGGCCAATCACCTGAGGTCAGGAGTTTGAGACCGGTCTGACCAACATGGTGAAACCCCATCTCTACTAAAAATACAAAAATTAGCTGGGTGTGGTGGCAGGTGCCTGTAGTCCCAGCTACTTGGGAGGCTGAGGCAGGAGAATGGCGTGAACTGGGGAGGCGGAGCTTGCAGTGAGCGGAGATCATGCCACTGCACTCCAGCCTGGGTGACAGAGCAAGACTCCGTCTCCAAAAAATAAATAAATAAATGAATAAAATTAAAAAATTAAAAAATAAAAGACGAGTCACTTACAGAAATAAAAAGGATTGTGAGAGAAACTATGAACAACTGAATGGCAATAAATTAGAAAACGCAGATAAAATGAACAAACTCCTAGAAAGGTGCAAACTATTAAAACTGATTCAAGAAGAAATAGAAGTAAAGAGATCAAATTAGAAATAAAAAATTATCTACAAAGAAAAGACCAGACCCAGATGTCTCCACTGGTGAATTCTATCATTTGAAGAAGGACTAATACAATTCTCACAACATCTTCCAAAAAAATAGAAGAGGAGGGAACACTTCCCACCTCGGTCTGTGAGGCCAGCACTACTTTGATACTAAAACCAGACAAAGTCATCACAAGAAAACTACAGATCAATATCTCTTATGAATATAGATGCAAAAGCAGTACACATGAGGACTTAACTACTGAATTAAATATCACAATGGGAAGATGTGCCTAAAGATGTCTCTGGTTTCTGAAAGATTGCTATCATCAAAAGCAATAAAAGATCATGGAGATACATCAGATTAAATTTAAGCATAGAAATACAGTGGGTCCATTTTGGAAAAATATGCAAAGATAACTCACAAGGATTTTTTGTTCTGTAAAGCAGGATTAATAATACATCTTTGGCCAGGCGCAGTGGCTTATGCCTGTAATCCCAGCACGTTGGGAGGCCAAGGCAGGCGGATCACGAGGTCAGGAGTTCGAGACCAGCCTGACCAATATGGTGAAACCTCGTCTCTACTAAAAATATAAAAATTAGCTGGGCGTGGTGGCATGCGCCTGTAATCCCAGCTACTCAGGAGGCTGAGGCAGGAGAATTGCTTGAACCTGGGAGGTGGAGGTTGCAGCGCGAGATCTTGTCACTGCACTCCAGCCTGGGCGACAGAGCAAGACTCATTCTCAAAAAATAATAATAACAATAATAATAATAATAAATCTTTGGGTCAGGCACTGTGGCTCATGCATGTAATTCCAGGACTTCGGGAGGCTGAGGAAAGAGGAAACTTGAGCCTAGGAGTTCAAGACTAGCCTGGGCAACACAGCAAGACCTCGTCTCTAATTAGAATTTTACAATTAAAATTAGGCTGAGTGCAGTGGCTCACACCTGTAATCCCAACACTTTGGGAGGCTGAGGCAGGTGGATCACCTGAGGTCAGGAGTTCAAAGCCAGTCTGGCCAACATGGTGAAACCCCGTCTCTACTAAGAATACAAAAATTAGCCAGGCATAGCCGGGTGCGGTGGCTCACGCCTGTAATCCCAGCACTTTGGGAGGCTGAGACAGGTGGATCGCCTGAGGTCAGGAGTTCGAGACCAGCCCGGCCAACGTAGTGAAACCCCATCTCCACTAAAAATAAAAAAAATTAGCTGAGCGTGGTGGCGGGCACCTGTAATCCCAGCTACTAGGGAGGCTGAGGCAGGAGAATCGCTTGAACTCAGGAGGTGGAGGTTGCAGCAAGCCGAGATCGCGCCACTGCACTCCAGCCTGGTGACAGAGCGAGGCTCCATCTAAAAAAAAAAAAAATTAGCCGGGTATGGTGGCGCACACCTGTGGTGCCAGCTACTCAGGAGGCTGAGGCACAAGAATTGCTTGAAGCTGGGAGGCAGAGGTTGCAGTGAGCAGAGATCGTGCCACTGCACTCCAGCCTGGGCGACAGAGCAAGACTCTGTCTAAAAAATAAATAAATAAAATTAAAAGGGAAAAAAAACTCTGCCCTGCCTTTTTGCAGTTATTTTGAGGATCACTTCAGATAAAGGATAGGAGAGTATTTAAAAACCCTCTAGGAGGAAAATAACTGCTGGGGCTCTTCGCAGTTTATAGAACACGACCTGCTCCTGAGCTCCATTCTGTTCCCTCTGGCCAGTTATCTCTTGCCCCATGGCCTTTGCACTGCTGTTCCCTTAACCTGGCATGTTCTTCTCTCAGCTCCCTTTGTGGCTTTCTCTCATTCCTCATCCCTTATCTCAAATGCCACCTCCTCAGAGAGGCCCTTCCTGACTTCCTGATATAAATCAAATTTCTGAAATTATCTTCCTTGTTTACTAGGAGAGCAGGAACCATGTTTTGTTACCCCCTGGATCCTCCAGAGTCCAAGACAGTTTCTGCCACATGGAAGGATGCTATTAAGTGAAAAGGGATCCACATTTCTGTGAAATAGGTAGCCAGGCCCACTGTACAGATGGGGAAACTGAGGCTCAGGGAGGAGAAATGTCTTGCCCAAGCTCCTGCGGCAGGTAGGGTGATCATATAATTTATTGTCCAAATTGGAAAACTTTTGCCCTGGACAAATACTAAACTGGACAGGACACGTGACAACAGGCATAAACGGAGACAGTAAACAAAGACGCACATGGTTACACTTCAGAAGGAGGGCTAAACTCGGGCAAGTCTAAGCCATGTTCTTTTCATGACATCCCAAGTTCTGTGAAAAGTCAAGGTCAGTCAGTGAGTTTCCCCGCAAGCCCCAATCCACAGGGAACACCACCCTGCATAGCTCAGGAGCAGGTGAATGTCACAGCTCTTTGCTGACTTTGTTGTTGCCTGGAAGTCCTGAGGAGGTTCTCCATAGCAGGAACCAAGATTTCCTCTGTTAAAGTAGGTGAAACAATAGAATGAACAAAAATAAACCTGGATCTCCTTTGTGAAGAAAAAGGAGGTGGGGGGAAAAAAAGTTTTGAGTCACATACTTAAAGCTCATGAGATTACTTTGTTATGCAAAAGTTGATTTATCTCAGCATAGAGCTCAACATTGTCTGCCCTTTGACCAAGTCTCCCTGTCCTTGGGAATTTACCCTAAAAAATGACTGAAAGGAAGAGAAAAAGCTAGCCAGACAAAAACATTCATTGAGGGGGTATGGGGGCGGGAGCTGAGTTTGGAGCCTGGAGGAAGACAGGCCTGTGTTTGAAGCCCTGCCGTGTCACTGTAAAGATGATGGCTAACAGTCCAGCCCATCCCCATGCACACTATGCCTCCAAGCATCAAGGGTAGGGTCTGTTTTCCTCTCCTTGACTTTGGGCTGGCCTAGTGACTTGTTTTGACCAAGAGAATGTAACAGAAATGACACTGTGCCATTTCTGGGGCTAGTTCTTAAGACACCTGGGAGCTTCTGTTTTTGCCCTCTAGGAAGCTACCATCATGGAAAGAAGCCCAGCTAATCTGCTGGACAGACCACGTGGAGAGAAAGAAACAAAGAGCCCCTGGAAGATGAGAGACCACAAAGAGAGAGAAACCCAACCAGCCCCCAGCCATTTCAGCCTCCTCAGCTGAGACACCAGGCGCCTGAATGAACTCATCTTGGATCTTCCAGTTCCATTGAAGCCACTCTCGTAAGTACCACGTGGAACAAAGATGAACCAGCCCCACCAAGCCCTGCCCAAATTGCAGAATTAAGAACAAATAAATGGATGTTGTTGCTTTAAGCCACTACATCTTGAGGCAATTTGTTATAGTAGTAGATAACATGAACACTAGACATTAGCTGTATGAATTCTGGCAACTTACTAAAATAACCTGAGCCTCAGTTTCCTTATCTGTAAAATGGAATTGTTTAGTACTTACAGGATTGTGATGATGCTCAAAGGCTACATAGTAAACATTTAGTGATTTTGTGGAATATATACGATGACATGATAATATAATATAATTTCCTGCAGGAGTTGAGTTTCCATGTTACTGGCTAGATTCTACTGAGTAGAATTCTATGGAACCATAAGAAATCATAAGCATAAGGTTTACATATGAACTTAATTCATTACATAATCTGAAATAAAATTAAATAATGAAAAAATTTTTTTAAAAAGAATGACACAAAGAGAATCATTCTGATTCCAACAATATAAAAAAAAATCTCTGGATAAATGTTGGAAAGAAATGTGGAGAAATTAAAACTGTTAGTGCATTTGAGTGGTGGACTTCATATAAAAATTTAATCTTGGGCTTTCCTTAATGTTGGTGTCAGATTCTTATTAATGATCATTTTAGTGCAATTCCCAAATGGGGATAAAGTTTTGAAAAAACACAGAGAGATAAAAACAGTGTCTTTGAATTTAGGTTTGAGTAAAAATGTTCTCTATTCAAATTTCCTTTAATTTGATCTTCATAAAAAATAATTTTAGTGCAATTATTAAATAGAAAAGCTGGTCATTGTGTAATTTATCGAGTGCTATTATAGGCCCAGCAGGGAGCTAAGTGTTTGCATTCCTTTACCTATTCAAAATCCAGAGCTCAAGGGGAGGGCTTCCTACACATTTCTTCTTTGATGCCTTCCAGCAGCTTTAAGATGTCAGTGCTGTTATTAGCTCCATTTCACAGACCAGGAAGCTGAGACCCAGAAAAGTTAAGCTGAGGCTGGATGTGGTGGCTCATGCCTGTAATCCTAGCACTTTGGGAGGCTGAAGCGGACAGATCACTTGAACCCAGGAGTTCAAGACCACCATCCTGGGCAACATAGCGAAACCCCATCTCTACAAAAAAAAATACAAAAATTAGCCAGGTGTGGTGGCATGTGCCTGTGGTACCAGCTGTTTGAGAGGCTGAGGTGGGAGGATTGCTTGAGCCTGGAAGGTGGAGGTTGCAGTGAGCTGAGATTGTACCACTGCACTCCAGCCTGGGCAACATAGTGAGACCCCATGAAGAAAAAAGAAAGAAAGAGAGAGAGAAAGAGGAAAGAAAGAAAAAAGAAAGAAAGAAAGAGAGAAAGAGAGAGAGAAAGAAAAAGAAAAAGAAAAGAAAGAAAAAAGGAAGAAAGAAAAGGAAAGAAAGAAAAGACAAGAAAAGAAAAGAAAAGAAAAAGTTAAGCTACTTGCCAAATCATTCAGCTTGAGACCAGCAGAGCTGAGATTTGAACCCAGGTCTCTCTAGTCTCTTTTCCCACCATTCTTCACTTTTTTGCCTCCAGCAGCACATCTGCTCCAAACGCCTATGGACTAAATAAACAGGAGTGATCATGCAAGTTAGCACTGAGAGGTAGCACTCTCACAAAGCAACAGCATGGAGTCAGGAGGCCTGGACTTGGATTGTGACTCTCTATGTGGCAATTCCCACTGGACCCCCATATCCTCACAGGCTCAATGGGGGATTTGGATAGATATTTGGAAAATAACACAAACCATAATCCCTTGGACCTTAATTTTAATTAGTAATTTTATAGTTAGTACTTGAGTCCTCAAATTGTACTAAAAATATGCCAATGGTACAGATATTATTCAAAGTAGCATTTGAACTTAAAGTCCCAAGATTTCACTTCAAAGACTGGTTCTACTTTTGAGTGACTTTCGGCCAGTTTTTTTAGCTCTCTGACTCTCAGTTTCAGACGGTAGCAATCTAACCTCTCTCACTGATCACGTAGACCCAGTGAGATAACCCATGTGAAGGAGCTGAGCACTAAATAAATACCTATGTCTTAAATAAAAGACATTATAATGAATCATCCCTGTAAAATTATGTAACATACAATTAGCATAAATCTGTTTTTATGTTTTCTAATCACTTAGCAATTCTTTGATAGGTAGGTTTTTTTATATATATATAATAAGTAGTTAGGTAGTTTTTTTAAAATATGTTTCCACAGGAAAGGAAATGAACTTTTGTTCTCATTTTGTAAGATCCTTGAGACAGGGACAATGTCTGTCTGGTTTATAGCCATCCTCCCCAGGCCAGCACAGCATCTGGTCCACGTTAGGTGCTCATTGAATATGTGATGAATGAATGACATGTCCGTACCTCTGTGATGCCACAGTTCAGAGCCAGGGTGGACGTTCCCGTGAACATTCCTCACACCCTACCGCCTGCCAGCACCGTTGACTGTGTAGAGTACTCTTCCTCAGTTTTTCCCTGTGTCCTGGGCTTACCTCTATGAATCCACTAACACCTTTAAAGAGAAATGTTTCTCTTTTAAGTATGTTTCCCCCCATGAGACTCTAAACAAATCAAGATCTGGGATGGATCTTAATCGTCTTGGGCTCATCAGACCTCATAGTAAATGACATAGAGTAAGTCATCTGTAAATATTTGTTAAACTGAATTGAATCAATAGACAGAGTTTGGAGATTTCTAACAGCAGAAAGTATTGCCTTAAAGTTACACCTATTTTATTGGAATAGCAAATAAGCACATGGAAAATGCTCTATATCATTAGTCATTAAGGGACTATATGAGAAAATCACAATATGAAAGCACTACACATTCCATATGGTGACTAAAATGTTAAAACTGACAATACCAAGTGCTTGTGACGTTGTGGAACAACTGGAACTCTCATACCATATTGCCAGGAATGCAAAATGGTATAACCACTTTGTAAAATAGTTCAGCAGTTTTTTCCTAATAAAATCAAACATATATCTTCCATAGTACCCAGAAATCCCATCCTAGGTATTTATATAAGATAAATGAAAGAAAAATATGTCCACTCAAGGATGTATATGTGAATTTTCACAGTAGCTCAGTTAACAATAGCAAAACTGGAAACAACACAAATGTCCTTCAGCTGGTGAATGAATCAACAACTTGTGATACGCCCATTTATTGGAATACTACTCAGCAATAAAAAGGAACAAACTACTGACACAACAGCATAGATGAATCTCAAATACATGATACTAACTGAACTATTCCTGATTCAAGACCACATAGTATATGATTCCATTCAAAAAAGTTTTAGAAAACACAAAATTAAAAGGACAGAAAATAGAGACCAGGAGTGGAGAGAACAGACAAACTGCAAGGGAATATAAACAAACTTTGTGGCACAATGGAAATGTTAGAGTCTTGCTCTGTTGCCCAGGCTGGAGTGCAGTGACACAATCATAGCTCACTACAGCCTCCGACTCCTGGGTCCAAGCAATCTTCAGCTTCCTGGGTCCAAGCAATCCTCAGTCTCCTGAGTAGCTGAGATTACAGGTGCAAACTATCATGCTCAGCTCTATGATGGAAATATTCTAAAATGGCTTTGCAGTGGTAGTTACAGGACTGTATATGTTTGTCAAACTCATTGAACTTTATATTTAAATGGGTATATGTAAATTATACTTCAATAAAGCTTTCAAAAGCTTTATTTCAAAAGCTTTATTTATATATTTCAAAATATATATATATCTATTTACTCTTTCATTTGAATGGCTTTTTGAGGTAGTGAATATTCTGTCCCTGGAGAATTCCAAAGACAAGCCAAACAGATATCTGTCAAGCATGTTGTAGGGGGCATTCCTGAGTTGGGCACAAGCCCAGAATAGATGGTCTTTAGAGGTTATGGAATTTAGGGTTATGGAATTTAGGCTTAAAGTCAGTATTATGCACAGTAGAAAGAACAATGGTCCAGGAGTCAAGAGTCATTCATTAAGTCATTCATTCATTTACTGGTTCATTGTTTACTGAACACCTATCACGTGCCTGACACGGCTCAATGATGCTGAGTTAAGCTGGTTTGAGGTGGGTTTCTATGCAATCACATCTGAAATATCCTAACCAATAGAAGCCTAGATCTAGATATTAAACTGGGGGATACTGACTATAAGTCCCAAAGGAGGAGGTCAATGAGAGGCTTGAGGAGTCAGGGAGACCACCCACTTACCTCCACTGCCACAGCCTTGGTCCAGGCTGTCACCTCCTCTCACCTGGACAATTACAACAGCCTCCTCACTGCTCTCCCTGAGTCTACTCTAACTGCCTTGGGTCCATTCTATACACAGCAAACAGAGGGTTTCTGTGGCCACCTGAAATCCAGATATGACCCCATTGTGCTCCTGCCTAAAAATTCTTCCATGGTGTCTCGTTGCCCCAGATTTAAGTCCGGATTCCTCAATATAAGCTCAAAGAACCTTTAGTGACATAACTCTGGATTGAAAGAAGATCAGCTAGGGAAGTGCTGTGGCGTCCCTGCAGGCCAGAGTAGGGAGAAGGAGCAGGAAAGGATGAAATAGAGAGACGTTTAGGAAGCAAAACCACCTCATTCTGGCCCTGGCTGTACAACCCAAGCCTGTTTCCCAGATCATCCAGCCACGAGTTAGGTGATGTCAAAGGTCTCTTTCAGTTCCAGGTTACACATTTATGCTTTTTGGTATGTTACCTGGGCTGCCCCTCTGTCTCTTGTCTCTCTGTGTGCCTATCACTCAACAAACACCTGTAAGAAAATTGCTATCTACAGATATGAGTCACAGATTACAACTGGCTTAATCTGAAGGAGACTTCACAGCCCATCCTGCTAACATGATTCTCTGCCCAGAGGATCCCAAGGGTCGTGTTACTGACCTAAAGTACAAAAGAAAACCTAGCGAGTGTCCTTTGAAATGGAGAAGAGGGAATATACTTATAACCATTGATAGTCTCCTGGACAATGATTGTTCTCTGGACTCTAGCAAAAGGGAGGGAGTGGAAGAAGGAATGGCCCAGTCTTTCAGATCTTTCAGATGCTCAGGGTCCAAGGCACTGAAAACACTACTTGTTTCCTTCTAATCCAGTAGAAAGGTCACTGAACTGGCCATAAATTGATGGGCCACTCAGTCTTGGCTTGACCTTGACAATGCCGCTTGACCTCTAGCTCAATTTCTTTACCAACCAGTCAAATGCAATAAGGACAGCTCAAGCTCATCCAACAGTTCACGTTATTTTCAAGTTCACAAGCAGTACATATTGATTAAAGAAAAGTATAAAGCATGAATTCACAAAAAGGAAAAAATATTTCTTCAACTCACCATCCAGACATGAGCAGATGTTTTTCTATTTTAACCAAAATGGGATGCAATTACCCATCCCCTTCTGTACCCAATTATTTTCCTTAACAATATATTGTGAGCATCTTTCCACGTCATTAAACTCTTCTACATTATCATACTCAGATGTGACTGGATGCCCATGGTATTCTCCAATTGAGGCCAGTCTTCTATATTTCATTCCACCCCCGAAAAACACACATGCAATTCCAAAAACACTGCCAGACACCGTATATTTTACTGAAGACTTTGTGGGACATGGAGGAGAGAGTCATACAGCCCAGCATCCAACAAACACCCTCAAACATCCCACTTGACAACTCTTGATAGTTTAACTTTCTTGCTCTCTCCTTAGTCTCTCAACCCTAGCTCTTCTAGTCCACATTTCTACCCCATGCACCAAAACAATAGCCAGGTGGATGCCTCTTGGCAGTTAATTTTTCTTTGTTCATTCATTTGTTTCTTTGATAAATACTGAACACCTACCATATGACGAGCATTGTTTTGGGTGCTGAGGGGTTCCTCATTCAACGAAAGGAGAAAACCTTGGCTTTCATGGACCTAATTCTTCATTGCTTGTGATTCCATTGAAGGAAGTTTCGTAATTTATTTAATAGTCTCCTATTTTGGGATGTCTATCTATGCTTTTTCCATTTCCCTACCTCTCCATGATAAACAATACTGAGGTGAACATCTTTGTGGCTTAGGCTTGCAATTTGCAATTTTCAAATATCTTTTCCCTTAACAGATCTTGCTTTTTATTGTTTTTGAGACTGAGTCTTGCTCTGTTGCCCAGGCTGGAGTGCAGTGGTGCAATCTCAACTCACTGCAACCTCTGCCTCCCGGGTTTGAGCGATTCTCCTGCCTCAGACTCCCAAGTAGCTGGGACTACAGGTGTGGGACACCACGCCCAGCTAATTTTTGTATTTTTAGTAGAGACAGGGTTTCACCATGTTGGCCAGGCTGGTCTAGACCTCCTGACCTCAGGTGATCCACCCGCCTCGGCCTCCCAAAGTGCTGGGATTACAGGCATGAGCCACTGTGCCCAGCCAGATCTTGCTTTTCTCATGATGATCTTGAGAGATTTTACTGAAAAAAAAAAAAAGGCAAGGAAGGGCTAAGAAAAAACAAGTAATTTCCCCAAGATTACATATTTGGTTATCTGGTAGCAGATAAAAAGCAGCTTTTCAGGAGGAAAACATGAATCCATACCACCTGGAGTCAGATGACCTTTGAGCCCCTTTCTCATGGACAGTAGAAGCTGGCATTGACAGAGCATTCACTGTGTGCCACCAACCCCCACCTGTACCATCCCATTTAATCCTCTTATACTGTCATCACCATTCCACAGATGAACACATAGACAGCAAGTGATGGCAGGGCTTGGAGCCAGGTGGCTCTGATACCAAAGCCTATGCTCTGAAGTACTCCTCTACCCTGCCTCACTACTCTGTGAATGTCTGATTCCACGCGCAGCACATTTGTCTTACAGTCTTAAAAACTGCGTAGGAATTTGTTAATGCTTCTAACAAATACCTTTTCTATGCAGGCCAGTTGTTATTACTTTAAGCGGTTTTTACCATAAGTCTCAACAATAAATGTCACTCCCTATCTGTGGCATTTTTACATTTTATAATCTCATGTGCTATTACATTTGATTCTCACATAAATGCTCATACTTCAAGGCTCAACTAAACACCTATTTCTCCAAGAAAACCTCTCCAACTGCCCCCTTGAAGGTTCCTATTCCTCAGCCTTTGAGGCCGCCATACTGCAGTTTTTCCAGGCTGTACTGTTATTCTCTGTCCCTGGGAGTAGCAACTAGACCTTGCTCATTTCCAATGCGAGGCACTATGCCTGGCTCACAACAGGTATTTTATAAAAGTTTGTGAGTGAAGCAGCACCATTAGGCACTTTGTAGATTCCTGGAAGGAAAATGAGAATTAGAAATCAGGAGCCTTCACCCCAGCACCACCACCACACCTACTTCGAGCTCAGCTATTTCAGGTAGTTTGAGTCCTGTCTGGTGCTTTATTGCTAAAAATGGATGGATGAGTGGATAGATGGGAGGAAGGGAGGGAGAGTGGAAAGAAATGAAGGAAGGCAGTGAGAGAAGAGAGGAGGTAAGGGAAGGTGAACAGATAAACGGGAGTAAAGAAGGACAGATAGATGGATGAAAGGATGGAGAATAGGATGAATAATTGAATTAAAAAAAGGAAGGAAGAAAAGAAGGAAGGAAGAAGGGAAGAAAGGAAAGAAGGAAGGAAGAAGGAAAGGACAAATGAATGGATACGAAGGAAGAAAAGTATAAAATAATGATTTGATGGAAAAAGGATAGTAAAAGTATGGGAAGGAGGGAAGAAGAGAGAAGAAAGAAGGAGGAAACAAGGAGAAAAGGAGAGAAGGAAGAAAACACCAGCTTGGTTGAATAGCAGATTCAGGGCTGATTTATCTAGAACCACACTTCAAGAATCACACGTCCCTAAGAGGATCAGATAAGAAAGCCCTTCTTCACCAAGATTTTACATTCCAAACCTTAACCAATATTTCATATGTTAGATTCACCCAGAGCTCAGAGGAGTACAGAGTTTGTTCTTACAAGAAGGATTACATTTGTCTAGATAGTCGAACTCAATAGTTAGGACTCCAAAACTAAACCTCTAAGGAACAAGAAAATTAATCTGTAAAGATGTATTGGCTGGGCACAGTGGCTCACACTTGTAATCCCAGCATTTGGGGAGGCCCAGACAGGTGGGTCACTTTGAGCCCAGGAATTTGAGACCAGCCTGGGCAACATAGTGATACCCCCGATCTCTATAAAAATAAATAAATAAACAAGAAAGGAGCATTTATTTTCTAATGCATTGAAGAGACAAAATTATGAGGCACAGAAGATTAACAAGGAAACAGAAGTTCTGAACACCACTATAAACCTGCTAGACCTCAAAAACATCTACAGACCATTCCAATCAACAAAAGTATAGTATACATTCTCATCTAATGTACATGAAATATTTTCTAGGATAGACCATATACTAGGTTATAAAATAAGTTCGAATAAATTTAAAAGGATTGAAATCATATATAGTATGTTCTCTGATAACAATGGAGTGAAGTTAGAAATCAATGACAGAAATAAATTTGGGAAATTCACAAATATGTGGGAATTAAACAACACATTCCTAAAGAATCATTGAATTAAAAAAAATTCCACGGCAAATTAGGAAAATCTTTTCAATGAATAAAAATGAAGACAAAATATATCAAAACACTTGGGATACAGCCAAATCAGTGCTTAGAGGGAAATTTACACCTACATTACAAAAAAAAGAAGAAAGATCTCTAATCAATAATCTTAAGACTGGAAAAAAAGCAGAGTAAACTAAACCTAGAGCAAGCAGAAGAAATGAAATAATAAAGTTTAGAGCCAAAATTAATGAAATAGATGATAGAAAAATATCAAGAAAATCAAGCAAATTAAAAGTTGGTTATTCAACAAGATTAACAAAATTGACAAACCTTAATCTAGATGGATCAAGAAAAAGGAGAGAAGATTCAAATTGTTAAAATCAGGAATGAAAAAGGGGGCATTATTACAGACCTGATACAAATAAAATGGATTATAAAGGATTACTATGAACAACTGTATGCCAACAAGTTAGATAATTTACATGAAATGGACAAATTCCTGGAAAGCCATAAAGTAGCAAAACTGTTTCAGGAAGAAATAGAACATCTGAATAGACTTGAAACAAGTAAAAAGACAGAATTAGTAATCAAAAAACTACCCACGGAGAAAAGCCCAGGACCAGAATTCACTAGTACATTCTACCAAATTTTTGAAGAATTCCTCACAAACTTCCAAAAAATAGAAGAGGAGGAAACACTTCCCACCTCATCCTATGAAGCCGGTATTACTATGACACAAAAATCAGACCAAAACATCACACAAAAACCACAGACCAATATCGTTTATGAATGTAGACAGAAAAATCTCAACAAAATACTAATAAGAAGAACACAGCAATTTATCAGAAGAATTAAACACCGTCACCAACTGGTAAATGTCCCAGGAATGCAAGATTAACATCTGAAATGTCAATTGATGTAATACACTTTATCAATACAATAAAGGACAAAAACCACATGATCATTTCAATAGATGCAGAAAAAGCATTTGACAAAATTCAACACTTCTTCATAATAATAATAATAAAAACCTCAACAAAATAGGAATAGAAGGGACTATCCTTAACCTAGTAGAGGGCATCTATAAAAAGCTCACAGCTAAATCATACTCAATGGTAAAAGACCAAGTGCTTCCCCCAAGACCAGGAACAAGATGAGGATACCTATTCCCCCCCATTTCTATTCAACATTGTACTTGAGGTTCCTGCCAGGGCAATTAGGCAAGAAAATAAAATAAAAGGCACTCAGAATGGAAAGGAAGAGATAAAGCTATCTCTACTTAATTCACGTTTCTGACCAATATCTCCTTGTCATGGTGGACACGAATTAATTCATTACAGCACACTTACTAATTGCCTTAAGAGATGCGAAGTTTTGCACTGCGGACATAGAGATGAACCAACCAGTTGTGGGACCTGCCCTTAGGCAGCTTCTAGACAGCTTGGGGAGATGAGGCCAACCAACATCTGTAAAATAAGATGGAAAGTGACCAGAGTTACGTGCGGGCCCAGATGAGGAGAGTCTATTGGAGCTCAGAGGAAAGTTGAGGGGGTCACTTCTAGCTGGGGCTGGATCAAGGGAGGCTTCTAGAGTTGGAGCATCAGAGCTGGGCCTTAAATGTTGGAGAGGATTTCATTAAGTTAACAGCATAACAACAGCAAGGTTTCTCTTCCTAAAGGCCCACAGCATATTCAAGCACCAGGAACCCCAGAGTAGCTGCAGTGGGTAGTGAGTGAGGGAGAGCTGGGAGATGGTCTGTACAGGTGAACTGAAGCCTAGAATACTACACCAAGAGCTGAGGCTTCCGGCTGGAGTGAGGAAGCCTTGGATGGTGTTTGAGCACAGAGGAGACCTGGGCAGACACCAATGGGATAGGCATAGTCCTATGCTTCCTTCAAAAACTTGCTAGATGATAACATCTTCTGGAAAGCTTGATAAAATGGAGATCCCAGGCTCGGGTACAGGAAATGTCGATTGAGTCATTCTGGGAAGTGGTGTTGGGTGGCTGGGTGATGATAGCAGTGGGACAAGTCTGGTTTTGATCTGTGTTTCTCATATCAGGGCTGACCGAGCCTCACCTCATTCAGTCTAAGTCCTCTATCTACTATGCGTGAAAACTTACGTCCTTCCACTGTGTTGGGGGAGGGGTGGGAGATAAACAGAGCATGGGGACAGTGCTGTGGTGTGATGCATAGAAGGGTCAACGGGGAAGTGGCTCCTACCCTTGGTGACCCTAACCCCAGTGAACCCAGCCCAACACTCATGGGACTGTGGTCATTCCCTCTCTCCCTCCAGCCTTGTGGGTGCTGGAGAGAGGCGGCCTGGCCAACTGGGATGAACTTTGGCTTAGTGTTATCACTTTTCCCGAGAAACCCAAAGTGGCCAAGCAATTCAAAGGTCTTTTATGACCAGGAGAACAAAAGTCAGCCCCAGCCATTAGCTATTGATTACTCTTTGCCACACCTTGAGCAAGATCTTTGACCGGGTTTTACAGAGAGTGAAACTGAGGTCTCAGGGTTATTCCAACAGGCAGCTGTATGATGCCAAGATGTCTTATCAAACTCTTAGGCAGGCGTGTTCAGAGAGAGAAGCCATCTGAATTCACATCCACTAAAGTTGTGTGTGCTGGAGTCAGGGAGAGAGACTCAATGTCCTGTACTCAGAAGACAGAGCTACACTTAACACCAGGAGTCTTTCTCTCCTGCAGGAGTGTCGATGGCAATCTATATCAAGAACTTTAGAAAGGCCTGGGACCAGTAGCCATGGCTGTCACATGTAATCCCAGCACTTTGGGAGGGCAAGGTGAGGGGACCACTAGAGACCACCCTGGAGAGCTTAGTGAGACCATGTCTCTACAAAAAAAAAAAAAAAAAAAAAAAAACATAAAAATAAAAAAGGCCAGGCATGCTGGCTCATGCCTATAATCCCAGCACTTCGGGGGCCTGAGGTAGGCAGATCACTTGAGGTCAGGAGTTCGAGACCAGTCTCACCAACATGGTGAAACCCCGTCTCTACTAAAAATGCAAAATCAGCCAGGTGCGGTGGCAGGCGCCTGCAGTCCCAGCTACTCAGGAGGCTGAGGCAGGAGAATCACTTGAATCCGGGACGCAGAGTTTATAGTGAGCCGAGATCGCGCCATTGCACTCCAGCCTGGGCGACAGAGGAAGACTGTCTTAAAAAAAAAAAAGAAAGAAAGATAAAAGGTCTATACCCTTTGGTTCAGCAACTCTATGTCCAGGAATCTCTTGAAAGAAATTAATCCTCTCTATGGATGAGGCTCTAGACACAGAGTTATTCAACATAGGATTATTCACCCTAGCTGAAAAACAAAATTCAACTTCGTCCATGCTAGCAATAGATGAATGGCTAATATTTGTTGAATCTGGCTGTTGGCAAAGCATTTTACCTGCATTGTCTCATTAAATCCTTACAGGAGCTCAGTAGGATAGATACTGGTATTGTTCTCATTTTGCAGATAAGAAAACTGGGGCACAGAGAGGTTAACACACCCCAAATTACAGAGCTAGTAGCACATCAGAGCCGGCACTTAATAGCAACATTAACAAAAGCTTCTAGTTGGGCATGGTGGCTCAAGCCTGTAATCCCAGCACTTTGGGAGGCTGAAGTGGGCAGATAACTTGAGCTCAGGAGTTCAAGACCAGCCTGAGCAACATGGCAAAACCCTGTCTCTACAAAAAAGTACAAAAATTCGCTCGGTGTGGTGGCATGCACCTGTGGTCCCAGCTACTCAGGAGGCTGAGGTGGGAGGATCACCTGAGCCTGGGAGGCAGAGGTTGCAGTGAGCCAAAATCGTGCAATTCAGCCTGGGCAATGGAAGTGAAACCCTGTCTCAAAAAAAAAGCTTCTGTTGACAGTTTTTATTAAAAAAAAAGGATCATTGATGTGTGGACTAATCACAATGATATTAAGCATAATAACAAAAATGACTCTGATATTTAATTTTAAAGACTTCAAAGAAATACTCCAAAATACTAGAGATCCTCTCAAGGTACCTGGTGTATGAGTGTTTTGTGACATTTTTGGTAGCAGAGAGGGAGGGGTTGTTTCTACTTTTTGCTACTTTTCACAGTGATATATTTTCATCATTTAGGGGAGCAAATGAACTTATGGGGTTTTTAAAAACACAAATTAAAAATAAGATGGTTCTTAAATGGATATATTTCAGGTAATAGGGTAGCTACTGGGGACAGTAAGAACCTTGCTGGAGCTGCCCCCAGCAGACCTTGGAAATGTTTCTGACTGGCCCACTTTAATCTGACTTAGCATCACCTCAGACATGTGCGGGGACAGCAGAGCAGAGAAGCCAGGATGGGGAAAGGCTCAGAAAACAAGCCCCAAGAGAAAAGCTCCAAACTCTTAGTCCTACATCATGTGAGTGTCCCCAGGGGGGTTTTCCAATGGCATGTCTGGGCCCAAGGCAGATTGGAGAGCCTGTGTCTCCCTCTGTCCTCTGCAGAGCAGAGATGGGCAGATGAACATCCATGTCCCTCCAGTGACGGCCATACCAGTGGAGACAGGGAGGGTAGTCCGGGGACTGGCCCACTTCTCAATCTCCATCAGGTTCCCCCAGCACCTGCTGCCCCCTTCTTCAAAGTAATGCGTGTTCAATCTAACATAAAAGCATGAAGAAAAAAATTCTTTTAAAACTCTATTTGTCTACCATATGCTATCAAATTTGGCTTATAGGGCAAACATAGCTTCAAAACAGCCCCCATGCCCCTCCTTGAAAAATATCCAGAAGCACCCTGCCCCCCATCCCGTCCTAGTTCTCCACAGGGAGTCCTGAGGGTTGGTGGCTTGGCAGTCTGTGCAGGCCACGTGAAGACAGCTGGACTGGAAGGGCCCAGGGTCTGGGCCAAGGAGGCTGCAGAGATCAGGGCCAGAGGTGAAGGGTCCAGGGCTCCATGGAGGTCAAGGTCAGGCCAATGCTGCTTCACCAGCTGCCTAAAACCCATGGCTTTATGGTTAAAGAATCAGCTAATTACAGATATTTTCCAACATGAAATAATAGATAGCACTGTAGAAAATTTAGGGGAAAGGAAACCAACAGAGAAGTTTTTTTAAAAAAAGACCATTTTTCTGATACCTTTATTTCATTTTGAAACACATTTTATTATAAATATTTTTTCCTTTTGAAAGCAAACTGGAATTAGGAGTGTTCTGCTTTTACTTTAAACATTTCTGTCTTACTTGAATGTGTTAATATCTCCCTTTTATACACTGTTAAATAATATCTGTTGTTATAAAAATTTGGTAAATACAAAAATAGGGCAGAAACCAAAAAAATTTTTTGTTTTGGAAGTTTTGTTTTTGTGACATAAAGAAAGTGCTCAGAGAAAAAAAAATATCTGTCTTTGAAAGTACATGCATACAGCTGGGCGCAGTGGCTCACGCCTGTAATACCAGCATTTTGGGAGGCTGAGGCAAGCAGATTGCTTGAGCTCAGGAGTTTGAGACCAGCCTGGGCAACATGGTGAAACCCCATCTTTACTAAAAATACAAAAATTAGCCTGGTGCAGTGTCATGTGCCTGTAATCCCATCTTCTCTGAAGGCTGAGGCAGGAGATTTGCTTGAACCTGGGAGGCGGAGGTTGCACTGAGCCAAGATTGTGCCACTGCACTCCAGCCTGGGCAACAGAGGGGACTCCATCTAAAAAAAAAAAAGTACATACATACTACCAAATACAAAAGATACAGAGATGGAGAGATGGGTAGATGGGTATGTACAGTGAAATATCTGTTTCCTTCTCTTTCTCTCCTGTCTAATCACCCAGTTGCCCTCCCTGGGGAAAACTATTCTTGCTGTTTTTCAGCCATTTTGGTAGAGGGTATCTTTACATTTGCAAATGTATATGCATACACACTTTTTTGGGAGGGAGAGACAGGATACTGTTCTATCACCCAGGCTGGAGTGCAGTGGCATGATCATGGCTTACTGCAGCCTAGACCTCCTGAGTTCAAATGATCCTCCTGCCTCTTCCCCACAAGTAGCTAGGACTACAGGTATGCACCACCACACTCTGCAGATTTTTTATTTTTATTTTTTGTAGGGGCAGGATCTTGCTATGTAGCCCAGGCTAGTTTAGAACTCCAAGCCTCAAGCAATCCTCTTTTCTTGGCCTCCCAAAGTGTTAAGATTTCAGGCGTGAGCCACCAAGCCTGGCCGGCATGCACTCTTTAGTAATTATGACTGTATGTGCAGGAGCATGTGTGTGTGTATGTGTTTGAGTGTATAATTACACTAATTGTCACACTCTGTCCTAAATCTTGCTCTTTATACAATATATCTTAGGGAGCTTCCCATGGGCTATGTAAAGATTCTGTTGGTTGCTGACCTCAATCCTATTAAACTAAAAGGTTCTTCTTGGTGTCTAACCAGAAACCCATACAACCCCCAGCCTGACACTAGCAAGGCCTGCACCTCCAAAGTGACGAGAGAGATGAGGGAGTTGGGGGCGGTGGGTTCAAGGACTCCCTTTTTTTCTTCCTTCCGCTCTCTCCTTCCCTCTCCTTCCTTCCCTCCCCTTCTTTCCCTCCCTCCCTTCCTCCCTCCTTTCCTTCCTTCCTTCCGTCTTTCCTTCCTCCCTTCCGTCTTTTCTTCCTCCCTTCCCTCTTGCTTCTTGCCTTCTAAAATGAAAACAGTTCACTATGGTTTTTATTCATTGATTATTAATGCAAAACATGCTTCTCATAAAGTATTCAGATAGTATAAAAAGAAAAATAGGAGAGTGAAAGTCACTCCTACTGTTACCCAGAAATAATCACTGTTAACATTTTATTGTTCATCCTTCCAATTATTTTTCTGGAATACCCACAACAATTTTTCACCATTTTAACCATTTTGAAGTGTAGAGTTCAGTGGCATTTAGTGCGTTCTCAATGCTGAACAACCATCACCGCTATATAATTTCAGAATAATTTCATCACCCCAGAAGGAAATCCCATATCCACTGAAGAGTCACTCTCCATTCCCCTCTCCCGACAGCCCCTGGCAACCATGAATCTGCTTTCTAGCTCCATGGATCTGCGTATGCTGGGTATTTCACATCAGTGGAACCATACAATATGTGATCTTTTGTGTCTCACTTCTTTCACTTAGTATAATTTTTTTTTTTTTTAAATGGGGACAGAGTCTCACTCTGTCGCCTAGGCTGGAGTGCAGTGGCGTGATCTAGGCTCACTGCAACCTCTGCCCCCCGGATTCAAACGAATTCTCCTGCCTCAGCCTTCTAAGTAGCTGGGACTACAGGCATGCACCACCAGGCCTGGATAATTTTCATATTTTTAGTAGAGATGGGGTTTCACCATGTGGACAAGGCTGGTCTCCAACTCCTGATCTCAAGCGATCCTCCCACCTTGGCCTCCAAAAGTGCTGGGATTACAGGTGTGAGCCAACACACTCAGCCAAGCATAATGTTTTCAATGTTTAAAATTTTTTTTTTCTTTTTCTTTTTCTTTTTTTTTTTTAGAGACAGGGTCTCTCTCTGTCACTCAGGCTGGAGTGCAGTGAAATGATCATAGCTCACTGCAGCCTCAACCTCTTTGGCTTAAGTGATCCTCCCACCTCAGCCTCCAAAATAGCTGGGACTACAGGTGCAAGCCCAACTAATTAAAAAAATTGTAAAGACAGAGATTCACTATGTTGCCCAGGTTGGTCTTGAACTCTTGGCCCCAAGTGACTCACCCCCCCCTCAGCTTCCCAAAGTGTTGGGATTATAGGTGTGAGCCACCAGGTCCAGTCTGTTTTCAAGGTTCATCCATGCTGTAGCATGCATCAGTACTTCGTTCTTTTTCATAGCCAAATAACATTCCATTGCATGGATATGCCATATTTTGTTTATCTATTCATTAGTTGAGGGACATTTGGGCTATTTCCACCTTTTGTCTGTTGTGAATAGTGCTGCTATGAACATGTAAGCTTTTATTTGAATACCTGTTTTCAGTTCTTTTGACTATATACTTAGGAGTAGGACTGCTACATCAAATGGTCATTCTATCTTTAACTTATTGAAGAAATACCAAACCGATTCCCATAGTGGCTACATTTCCACTAGCAATGTATGAGGGTTCCAATTTCTCTACATCCATACCAAAACTTGTCATTTTCCTTCTGTTTGTTTTGTTTTGTTTTATTATAACCAACCTAGTGGGTATGAAATGCTATCTCATACCTACATTTTTTGTGGTTTTGAATTGCATTTCCCTAATGACTAATGATGCTAAACATCTTTTCACTTGCTTGTTGACCATTTGTATATCTTCCTTGGAGAGATATCTATTCAAGACCTTTGCCCATTTTTTTTTACACTCAGGGGGTACATGTGCAGGTTTTTTTTACATGGGTATATTGTGTGATGCTGAAGTTTGGGCTTCTATTGATCCCATCATCCAAATAGTGAACACAGTACTCAATAGGTAGTTTTTCAACCCTTGCCCTCCCACCCCTCCTCCCTGCTTTTGGAGCCCCCAGTGTCTATTGTTCCCATCTTTGTGTCCGTGTGTACTCCATGTGTAGCTCCCACTTACAAGTGAGAACATGTGGCATTTGGTTTTCTGTTTCTGTGTTGATTTACTTAGGATAATAGCCTTCAGCTGCATCCATGTTGCTGCGAAGGACATGATTTTTTCTTTTTTATGCCTTTGTCCATTTTAAAAATTGAGTTGTTTGTGTTTTTCCTGTTCGGTTGTACGAGTTCTTTCTATATTCTGGATACAAGATTCTTATCAAATATATGATTTGCAAATATATTCTTCCATTCTGTGGGTTTCCTTTTGCGTTCTTGATAGCGTTCTTTCATGCACAAAAGTTTTTTATTTTGATGAAGCCCCCAACTTATCTATTTTTCATTTGTTTCTTTTGTTTTTGGTCTAAGAAACTGTTGCCAAACCCAAGGTTATGAAGCTGTTCTTTTCTTAGACTTTCATGGCTTTAGCTCTTATATTTAGAATTTTATTCATTTTGAGTTAATTTTTTGTACATGG
Organism: Hylobates moloch; assembly: GCF_009828535.3. Lineage (NCBI taxonomy): Eukaryota > Metazoa > Chordata > Mammalia > Primates > Hylobatidae > Hylobates > Hylobates moloch. Next base: position 126,782,666 of record NW_026652281.1, on the reverse strand, counting down.
TGTGTGGTAAGGTCCAACTTTATTCTTTTGCATGTGGATACTCAGTTGGCCTGGCACCATTTGTTGAAGAAACTCTTCTTTTCCCCCATTGAATGGTCCTGGCACCCTTGTTGAAAATCAATTGACCATAGTTGCATACGTTTATTTCTGGATTGTCAATTCTATTCCATTGATCTACATGCATGACTATCCTTATGCCGGTAGTACATGATTTTGATTACGGTAGCTTTGTAGTAAGTTTTGAACTTGGCAAATGTGAGTCTTAACACCTTGTTCTTCTTTTTGCAAGATTGTTTTGACTATTTGGGATCCCTTGCAATTCTATATAAATTTCAGAGTCAGCTTTTCTACTTCAGCAAAACGGAATTTGTGGGATTTGGGGACTTTGATAGGGATTGCATTGAATCTGCATATTGCTTTGGGGAATATTGTTGTCTTAACAAAATCAAGTCTTCTAAGACTCTACTTTCAGGGCTCATTTCTGTCATTCAATACTAGAGAAGTTTCTCTGAATGTTTAGAGCACTGGAAACCAAACGGAGGAGGCAGGCATTCTTTCCTGAGCATGCAGCCGGCTCACAGTGTTGTTTTGTTGCAGCTGCCGCTTGCCATTGATGATCCTTCTTCTCTTTCTTCAGGGGAGTAAGAAGGAGAGGACGCGGTCTTAGTGGTTCCCATAAAAAATAAACAAATAAATTAATGATAGAAATTAAAATTGAATTTAAAAAGTGAGTCTTCTAACCCATAAGCAAAGAATGTCTGTATATTTAGGTCTTCTTTCATCTCTTTTAGCAGTGTTTTAAAGTTTCCGTAAACAAGTCTTACACCTTCTTGGGTAAATTTATTCTTACGTATTCTGCTCTTTTTGATACTATCCCACACAATTTTTTGAACCAATTTTTTTTAACTTATCATATCATGAACATCTTTTCATGTTAATGGTATAAAGGGCAAAAATTATTTTATGGCACTTTATAGATATACTGCAATTTTTTATTTTTTATTTGAGACAGGGTCTTACTATGTCGCCCAGTCTGAACCCCAATTCCTGGGCTCAACGGATCTTCCTGCCATATCCGGGACTATAGACATGTGCTACCAGTCCAGCTAGACTACAATTTGCTTCAACCATCCCTTATTATTAACTATCTTGGTTATTTCAAATTTTTAATTGTTATAAATAAGGATTCAGTGAGTTTCTTTACAATGTACATCTTTGTACACTTATCCAATTATTTCCTTTGGATAACCTCCCAGAAATGAACGTATTAGGTCAAAGGAGAGGAATACTTGTAAAGCTTTGATGAATGTTGCCAAATTTTCCTCCAAAAATATCAGACCAACACCCACTCTGAATAGCAGTGGATGGGGTTCCCTTCCTCACGCAGGATCCAAGTTGCTTTTACGCAATGTCTTTTCCAGAAGGAGAAAACAGGAGCCCCAACATGCTCCTTCACTGGGCAGAAACTTTGAACAAGACAGTGACTGTCCCAGTCAATAGAGATGTCTTCCTCTTGGGCCTAAAAGGGCCCTTTATTGGAATTTTTATTGCAAAGACAAATTGTCTGGATTTTTTTTTGTCTTTATTTGTCTTTTTCTCCCTCTAGTCTGCAAGCTGCATGTGGCCAAAGACTGTATCTGGCTTGTTCACTGTGTATGTCGAATGTCTTGAAAAGTGCCTGGCATAAGAAAGTTCTCAGAAGATGTATGTTATCTTTAAGCTGAGGGACAAGACAGCTTACAAACTAAAATTCCATGAGGGAAGAAATAGCATTTATCCTTCCCTTTTTTGTCTCCAGTGCTAGGACAGTCTCTGGCACACAGTAGGCTCAGTAAGTATTTGTTGAATGAATAGAAGAAAGTGACTGGCTCCAGAAAGTCAATGGTAGTAGCAGATCTGAAGGCTCCTAGTTCAGTGCTCTTTCTGCCTACCGCACCCTCTTTCTCACTTTTATTCTAATGTTTGCACTGCATTTCTGTGTTATGGTCCCTTGGTTTCTCTCCTTCAGCAAAACAGTCACATAGATGCTGCCAAACAGAGACGTACAGGAGATTACCTGGCAGCAGCTCCAAGTCCCGGCTAACACCCTCAAGCGATTTTCCAATAGCCAGGACCAGGAGGGGAATTTCCCCATGCATGCCCAGCTCTGACACATCTGTGCCCCCTTGACTTGGATGCTATTCTGTGGGCTGGAGTCAGCATGAAAGCTATTTTTGACTAAGTGGCTACCTAATCTTACATAACCCTGAGCGATTCAGGCCAAGGTCATTCGGCTTAGTGCATGAAAGACACTTCAGAGACCAGTGATTCCCCTTCCCCAGAGTCCCTCCAGAGAAGCAGAGCTGGGAAAGTCATTTCCATGATCATGGCTCTGGGCCTCCACAGCAAAGCCCAGCTAGGACTTTCTGAGCACAGCCCTGCCTCTGCAACTTCTAAAAGAATTCCCCAAGTGTCTCATTCCCCAATATCCCTGAAACATGGGTAGAATATGAACCCAGGAAGCAGGGAGTGTGGACACCTACCTCTGCTACACACACACACCCAGTCCTTCTTCCTCCTTTAATGTGGAGATGCAGGAGCTGAAGATACTTGAGAGGGCCCATGCATGAAGAAGACATGTGTCTTTCCTACGAAAGAAGTGATAAGCCCACATTTTCATCTCAATTTTGTTTTAATGGAAAGGAGACAGAATAGCATTCAAGGCCCTCTGGACTCTAATCTCAGATGTCCTTCCTATTTCATCAGCAAGCCCTTAGCCAAAAGCCTGACATAGCTAGATGTTCACTACCTGCTCAGTGAATGAAATTCATTGCCTGCGCCCTCATAACTCCTGCCACGCCTGCCCACCAACTCCAGGTCCTGCTGTTGAGCTCTCTGCACCTTTGCATGTGCTGTCTTCCCTATCTGATAAGCCTTTACAGCATGCTGTACATTTGCAGCCCAGCTCAAAGCCCAATGCCTCCAGACCACCTTTATAGAGCCCTCTAAACAGAACCAGTTGTCCTCTGGTCTATATTTCTCTAGCACATTGCTCACACTTCTGTTTTGAGCTTCTTGTAACATAACTTGTTATGTACTCATCACAATCTATGTTCCACCAGACTGTGAGCTCCTTGGAGGCAGGGTCTAGCCCTTAGTGGTCATTGTATCTCCAGCACATTTTGCTGCCTGGCACTTACTGGGCCCTCTGTCAACATCCATTTGTTGGATGGATGGATGTCTGGAGACACTAATGAGGTCTGCAGTTCACAAAATCACTTGCATTTCAAATCCAGCGTGGGCTGGCTGAAGGAGAGAGACGTGAGGAGAACCGCTTGAGTGATTGTTCCACATACTCATGGAGTCAATATAGCCTTTCTCTCTTAAAAAATTTTTGGGCTAGGCATGGTGGCTCATGCCTGTAATCCTAGCACTTTGGGAGGCCAAGGCGGCTGGATCACCTGAGGTCAGGACCAGCCTGAACAACATGGCAAAACCCCATCTCTACTAAAAATACAAAAATTAGCCAGGTGTGGTAGCGGGCACCTGTAATCCCAGCTACTCAGGAGGCTGAGGCAGGAGAATCACTTGAACCGGAGGCAGAGGTTGCAGTGAGCTGAGATCACACCATTGCACTCCAGCCTGGGCAACAAGAGCGAAACTCCATCTCAAAAAAAAAATTGTTTTGATCTCACAAATAGTTGGTGTTCATCATAGAAAACACAGCACAGCTGCAAGAAAACAACTCTGAACATTTTAGAATATATTTTCAGGCTTTATTTCCTCTATGCACTGCCCTTCCGCCATTTCTTTACGGAAATGAGACTTCACTTTGGATGAGCAGGGTGGGACTCAGCCTGTTCAGGGAATGCAGAAGCCCTCCTGAGCTGAGGCTTGAAGGATGCATACTGGTAAGTACAATGAAGAGTGAACAATAGCTCAGTAACAAAACTGGTATGTCATTTTGTTAACCATCTTACTCAAAAATAGGTGGAGGATAACCCAGATTATCAGCCCTGTACCCTTTCCTAGAACTGCTCTTCCTGCCTTCTCTGTTTAGTTCAAGAACTCCCATGTTAGGTCAAAGAGACTCCGCCCCCTGGTCTTAGTTGTTTGGTCCAGAGGGAGGTCTTGACTCAAGCTGGGCCAATCACAGTGCCTGGCTACTCTGTCCACAGTTGACTGGTTCAGAGTTGGGTAATTGAACTAAGGTGGACCAATCTATTCCTTGCTTGGGAGTTCTGGATTGAGGGCTAGAGATAGCTTCAGGTATATACTTTCCTATGTCTCAAAATTTATTCCCCACTCCTGGTCTGCAATGAGAAAATGAGGCTGACACACAGGGAGAGGCAAACACAGCAGATGGAGAGAAGGTCCTGGAGCTGCCTGAGCCCCAGACCCCAGGTGTTCTTTGGCCCTAGCCACACTGTGGTCCTTCCGAACTGTGTTGTCCAACTCTCCTCTAGATCACATGAGCTAACAACAAATCCTCCCTTGTGCTTTTCCCATTTTGAGGTGGATTTCTGTCACTTGCCACTGAACAGCTTCTGACCCACACACACTGTGTGTCATGGTGGTGACTCTATGTCGGTAAAGTGCACGCACAACATCACGTTTAATGGTGGCAGGGTATTGTCTGTGTCTCCACTTTCAACCAATCTCTCGTTGTTGTGTATCTCGGTTTTTTCCAGTGTTTCGCTGTGATGAGCAATGTTGTGGGAAACAGCCTCATAAATTCATCTTTGCTCCCATGCATTATTTTATCAGAGTGAATTCTTAGAGGTGAAATTCCTGCAGCAAAGGATGTTCATATTTTTAAGGTTTGTGACATGGTTTTTAACAATGCCCTGTGGCTATTCTTTCTTCAGCGTTGCTGCCCACACAATCACTGGACACCTTCTTGGGATTAGGTTATTTCAGACTGAATTGGCCTTAGTGAGTCTGACCCTCATTGGTCCTTTGGTGGGAGGAGGGGTGTCCAGGTTTTCTTTCCTGTCTTTTTTTTTTTTGAGACAGAGTCTCACTCTCACCCAGGCTGGAGTGCAGTGTTGCGATCTTGGCTCACTGCAACCTCCACCTCCCAGATTCAGGCAATTCTCGTTCCTTAGCCTCCTGAGTAACTGAGATTACAGGCGCCTGCCACCATGCCCGGCCAGCTAATTTTTGTATTTTTTAGTAGAGACAGGGGTTTCACTATGTTGGCCAAGCTGGTCTTGACTTCCTGACCTCAGGTGATTTGCCCACCTTGGCCTCCCAAAGTGCTGGGGTTAACAGGGGTGGGCCACAGCACCCAGCCCCCAGGTTTTGGTTCTAATCTGCCTAAAAATTGTGCCCAAGTATTCTGTTGAAAAAGTAATTGTGGAGTCAGTTATGGTCATGAGCATTTTCAGGGGATTTTGCAAATCCATAGACAAGCCTCTGAGTGCACAGTGAACGCTGAGTCTCACTGGGGCCCGGGGATATGGACAAAGGGATGCCCAGCTTCAAGGTTATCAGTTTAGCCCAGAGGGCAAGAAAAGCACATGGCTGTGAGGACATGTTTGGTACCCAATGCTAGGGAGCAGGACACAGGCTGACTGTGGGGGACAAGGCAGACACAGTCCCCATTGCCCTGGAGCTCACAGTCTGGTGGGGAAGACAGATGCTGAAAGAGGAGTAGGGCTCAGATCAAGGGCAGTGCTGGGTGCCCTGAGTGAGTAGGGCAGGGCTTAGGCTGTTCAGGGAATGCAGAAGCCTTCCTGAAGAAAATGGTTTTGACCTGAGGCTTGAAGGATGCATACAGGTAAGTACAAAGAAGAGTGACCAGGTATCCTAGGCACAGAAAAAAGCCTGCAAAAAGGCCTGGAGATTAGGAAGAATGTGGCACATTCAACAGACAGAAAGAAAGCCCTGCATTGCTTGAACAGAAAGAACCCATAAAAAGAGTAAAAGATGAGTCTGCAGAGCTGCAAAGCCTCCTCATGGCCAGGACTAAGGATTCTTTCCTGGGGGCGATGGGGAGCCTTGGAAGAGGGAAGCAGGGCAGAAGTGTGATCCATGCTCTTCAGGGGGAGGCAGGGATAGGGACTGAATTAGCAGGTAATGGAGCCCACATCTCCAGCAATTGTGCCTTGTCCCCAGGGTCCCAAGGCTGTCTGAAAGCATCTCTGCCCACTACATTTGGGTCTTAGACTGCTTGGCTCAGCCCCACTGCAGTGAGAGCCAAACTCCCAGAACCCCAATCAGCCTTCTCATCACGGCTGATGCCCTCCACGGGTTAGCTCAGGCTCCCATCCCAGGCCTGCTCTCTTTTAATGGATAAATATAGCATGTTCCAGTAACAGCACACACATGAATATCTCTCTAATTTCTACAAAAAGACATCACATTCCCCTCACCCCATCCACATTTCAAAGACAAGAATCTTTGTCATGAAATTAAATAGAATGAGATAATGGAGCTGAAAGTGCTTTGTAAAAGAAACAATTGCCAGAATGGTGGCAACTTTTTTTCAAACTTTATTTTTCTCTTAAGCAGCTGAATCTTTTTTTTTTTTTTTTTTTTTTAAATGAAGTCCCACCAGACATCTATCTGCTCCCGTGATGTCACCTTTTGGAGACATTTCAAATTTTACATGTCCAAAACGAAGGTCTTGGATTCTGCTGTCCTTTTCAAAGCTGCTCCTTCCCCACCTTCTCCATCTGAGTTCTGACACCTCCCAGGTGCTCACGCCAGAAGTGGAGAGGCAGTGCTGATGCCCTCACCAGCTTTTCTCCAAAACATGTCCCTGCTCTGTCCTCAGGTCTCCCTGGCCCCCACCATTCCTCTAGCCAGCCATCATTCACCTGAATTCTTCAACAGCTCCTACCTCGTCTCTCCAAGACTGCGTCTGCCCCCTTTCTAGTTCAACACTCACATACTGGCCAGAAAGGAACATACCGAGAGACTCGTGCACAAATCATAAATGTTCAGCTTGACGGGTTGTCTAAATGGAACACACCCACGTAACCAGCACCCAAATGAAGAACAGAATATTACCAGAAGCCTGCCCCATGCCCCTTCCTTGTCACTTCAATATCTCGCCCGGGGCTACCATTAACCTGACTTCTAACACTGTAGATTAGTTTCACCTCTATTTTTGAACTTTCTATACATGGATTCATATCATGTATACTGTTTTACATCTGCCTTAACTCATTTACCATTGTGAGATCCATCTATGCCACTGTGTGTAGTTATAATTTATTCATTTTCATTGCTGCGTAGTGTTTCACTGTGTGACTATATCATCATTTATTCAGTCAAGCACTGAGAGGCATTTGAGGGGTTTGTGGTTTGGGGCTATTACAAAGAGGGCAGTTGTCAAAATTCTGGTCTTTGGTTCACATAAGTGTGCATTTTTGTTGGGTACCTACCTGCCTGGGAGTAGAATTGCCGTAACATACGCACATGTTCACAAAGTGATATTTTTAAAGCACAGCCAGATTCCAGCATTCTCTTTCTGAAACCCTCCATGGCTTCCTGCTGCATTTATAATAAAGTTCAAACTTTCACCTACGCCCACAAGGAGCTTGTATGCCCTGGCATCTACTGCCCTCTCACATACTGCTTGCCCGCCATATTGACCTTCTTTCCATTCTTGGAGGCTGCCAAGCTCTTTCTCTGCCAGAGAGCCCACCCATTTGATATGCTGCGGTTTCGAACTGGCCTTCCCTACTCATCCTTTATGTCTCAGCTCAAACAGAATTTTGTTAGAAAGGCCTCTCCTGATTCCCCAGCTTGAAATCACAATTGGTATGATTATCTCTCATTACACAGTGTACAATGACACCCACAATTTGCAATTGTCTGATTGTCGATCACTGCCTCACCCACTAGACTGTAAGCATCGAGAAATGGAGACTGTCAGATTCTCTGCTGTCTCCTCAGCACTTAGCACTGGACTGGAACATAGTAGGTGCTCAATAAATATCAATGTGGTAAGGAGAGAGGACGAGATAACAACCAAGGTCTTAAAGGACTGCAGAAACCAGGGTGTAAATCTTGGCATCATCATTCACTAACTTTGTCCCCTTAGGCAAGTTACCTAGGCTTTCTGGGCCTAAGTTTCCTCCTCTGTAAAATAAGAATAATCCTGCTGGCCTCTCAGGCAGAGAGGAGGCTGTGAGGACTGACTGAGAATATATGTATGCAGATTGCCTAGCACAGTGTTGAGCACATGGTAAGTGCTAATTAAGAGGTGGCTTTCCATGGATCAACTCACTGGATCCTCACCACAATTCTAGGGGCAGGACTGTTCTCAATCCCCATTTTATAGACTGAGAAACTAAGAAACTAAGCCCAGAAAGGTTAGATGCCTTGCCCAAGAATTCTGGCTCCAGAGCCCAGGTTCTCCTACACTAAAGTATTAGCAGTAGCATGTAAAGGATCAATAAAAAACAGAGGAAGGGGAAATGGTGAGTTCCTGACAGCCAGCAGCTCCATTCACCCCCACCCTCTTGACATCCATTCATCCCCATGAAACCCTAGGTTTAGGAAACACAGTATGAAAACCACTGGGTTACACAAACATCCGTGGTTATTAATAACCATAAAGGAAAAAATAGAGAGAACTGATTGCATAAAAATTTTAAACTTCTGTATAACAGAAGACACCACAAACAAGGTCAAAAGATAAATGAGAGTCCAGGATAAAACATTTAGACTTCATATGACAAAGGCTTACTACCCTGGCATGAACACACTCCTACCAATTAACTGGGAAAAATGAATAACCCGACGGAAAACTTGGCAAAGAATGTGAACAGTATACAGAAGAGGAAATGAAAATGGCCAATAAGCATATGTATAAGTAGGGAAATAAAAATTAAATAATGAGTTCCCATATGTCTCCTAATATTGGCAGAAACAAAAAGATTGGTAATGTTTATAGCTGATGGCAGAGTAAGAAAACCAACTCTATCATACCCATTGTTGGTTGTAAAAAATTACAGCCTCGTAGGAAAATTTTTCCAAAATATTATGACAAAAAATACGTGACAACTTTCAGAAATGAAAGTAATAACACATAAGCTCCCTAGCTAGCTAGATACAAGAATATTCATTGCAACATCTTTGTAACAACAAGAAACTAGAAACATCCTGCTCCCATCAATACAATTGCATATTATGTAACTTTTTTTTTTTTTTTTTGAGACAGAGTCTCTCTCTGTCACCCAGGCTGGAGTGCAGTGGTGGGATCTCCACTTACTGCAAGCTCCACCTCCCAGGTTCACGCCATTCTCCTGCCTCAGCCTCCCAAGTAGCTGGGACTACAGGCGCCCACCACAACGCCTGGCTAATTTTTTGTATTTTTAATAGAGACGGGATTTCACCGTGTTAGCCAGGATGGCCTTGATCTCCTGACCTTGTGATGCACCCGCCTCGGCCTCCCAAAGTGCTGGGATTACAAGCGTGAGCCACCACGCCCCGCCATTATGTAACTCTTAAAACAAATGAAGTAGCTCCATGTGTATCAACTTAAAATTATCTCCAAAATGTATGGAGTGAAAAAAGATGTTAAAGAATAGTGTTGGCCAGGTGCAGTGGCTCAATCCTGTAATCCCAACATTTTGGGAGGTCAAGCAGGGAGGATCCCTTAAGCCTAGCAGTTCAAGACAAGCCTGGGCAACAAAGTGAGACCTTGCCTCTGAAAAAAAAAATCGTTTAAATTAGAAAAAATTAGCTGGTCATGGTGATGGCATGCCTTTGTAGTCTCAGCTACTTGGGAGGCTGAGGTGAGGATCACTTGAGCTCAGGAGATAGAGGCTGCAGTGAGTTGAGACGGACTCGTATCGCCAGGTTGGTTCAGTGGTGAATTTCAGTAGGGTTCATGCCATTCTCCTGCCTCAGCCTCCCGAGTAGCTGGGACTACAGGCGCCTGCCACGTCGCCTGACTAATTTTTTGTATTTTTAGTAGAGACGGGGTTTCACCGTGTTAGCCAGGATGGTCTCGATCTCCTGACCTCGTGATCCGCCCACCTTGGCCTCCCAAAGTGCTGGGATTACAGGCGTGAGCCACCACGCCCGGCCACTGCAGTGAGTTCTGATTGTGCCATTGCACTCCAGCCCGGACAACAGAGAGAGGTCTTGTCTCAAAAAACAAAAAACAAACAGAAAAGAATAATGTCTATGGTTTGATACCATTTTTATAGAAAACAAACAATAAATATACCCAAATGACACTGAATACTTTATCAAATAAAAGTAGGAAAATCAAATTTCTAATTACAGTGTGTCAAAGGAGTTGGATTGGAAGGTGTTAGTTTTGCTTCAGATACATCTTTAAGTTTGAATTGTTGCAATGAGCATGTATTATATTCCAATATTAATAAACATTGCTCATTAGTAATGACTTCATAAATGTTGCCTCTCCATTTAGCCTTGCAAAACCTTTTCTGCATTAAGATTGACCTTGCCTCAGTTCCTACAAAGAAGCTGCTGGTTGGAGAGGTGTTAATTGTCTTCTAAACAACTTCATCTGATTAACTTCTAGGCTTGCTCCGGTGCCAGCCTCCCAGGGAAAGAAATCTTATATCATTATTACCGTTAAAAGAAATATAAGCTCCGAATATGCAATACATGCCCAGGGTAGCAAGATGAATAAAAGGTTATATAGTGAAAAGTGAGTCTCATTCTCATCCTAATATTGTAGCCAATATCCTAGTCCAGCTCTACCCCGAGAAAGCAATCAGGACACCAGCTTCTTTTGTATCCTTCCGAGATAGACTATGCATATATTAGAATAGACATGTATTACAATATTCTATTTTTTAAACACAAATGTCATACATAATGTTTATATACACAAACAAATATGTTCATATGGAAGATGCCTTTCCATTCTTTCCAGCTAGGACCTGATTAGTTCCCAGGTGGCAGCTTCTTCCTGCTCAAGGAGCCAAATTTCCCCAACTGAAGCAACTTATCCATCCATTCATCTATTCATTTATCCATCCACTAACAGCACTAGCAAATATTTGCTGACCACTCACTCTGTGCCAGGTACAGAAGCTGGAGATAAAAGAGGTGAAAGATAAGGCCCTTGCTCTCACTTAGCTGACCTTAAGTGGGGAAGGAAGAAATTATGTAGAAGAAGACAAGTTGTAGAAGAAAACTAACAAATTGCAGGTAATGAAAAGTGCCATGGAGAGACTCATTCTCAGTTAAGAAGGGAAAGAAAGGGGGGAAGAGGGGAGAGGTGAAAACGGAGGGGAGGGGAAGAGAGGGCCTATTTTAGATGGAGTAGCCAGGGACGATCTCCCTGTGGAGGTGACATTTAAGCTAAGACCCAAATGACAAGAAGCAGCAAATTGTTCCTTGCCCTGCTGGCTTTCCAGTAAGGGTTTCTATGGGCAGGGTGTCAACCTGATTCTAGTGGTGACAAGGGTGGGCTCTGACATGCAGTTGAATCCCAGCTCTGCCAGTGAATGCTGTGTGAGTCCTAGGAAAATTATTAAGCTCTCTGTGCCTCAGTTTCCTCATCTGTATTATGAGGTTATATAAGAATAGCACTAACAATATAGGATTGTAGTGAAGATTAAATGATTATGCAGTGTGGGCTGGCACAAAGAAAGTGATCAAAAATGATAATATGAGGCAAAGAGTTCTTATATGTAACACTAAAAGTATGATCTATGAAATTTAAAAATTGATTAAAATTTTCTTCATCAAAACTAGAAATGTTTGCTCTATGACAAAGACCACTGAGAGTAGGAACAGACAAGTTATAGTCTGGGGGAACATATTTGCAAATCACATATCTCACAAAAGACTAGCACCCAGAACATAAAAAGAACCCTCAAAACTCAATGTAAGAAAAGAAACAACCCAAGTAAGAAATGGCCCAAAGACTTGATCAGAGAGGATACAAATAAGTACATGATAAGATATTCCACAGCATTAGCCATTAGGGAAATGTAAAACAAAACCCTGATGAGATACCACTGCATACCTATCAGAATGGCTTTAAAAAGAAACAAACAAACAAACAAAACAAAAACCCTGACAAATGCTGGCAGGATGAAGATTGACTGCAACCGTCATACATTGCTAGTGGGATTGCAGAATGCTGCAGCCTCCCTGAAATCAGTTTGGCAGTTTCTTATAAAGTGAAACCTTTATTTAACATATCATTCAGACATCCCGTTCCTAGGTAATTTCCCTAGAGGAATGAAAACTTACATGCACACAAAAACCTGTACACAAATGTTGATAGCAGTTCTATTCACAATCACGGAAGACTAGAAGCAACTCAAATGTTGCTCAATGGGTAAGTAAACTGTGGTTTGTCTACTAGGCCACCACTAGAAACCTACTCAGCACTGATAACATGCAACAACTGAGAGAAAGAAGTCAGTCTCAAAAGGTTATGTGTTATATGATTCCATTTACACAGCATTCTTGAAAGACAAAGCTAGGGTAATGAAGAGCAGATCAGTGGTTGCCAGGAGTCAGGGCTGGGAGAAGGGTATGACAATCAAGGGCAACTCAAGGTAGTTTTTTGAACAGATGGAACTGATTTATATCCTAATTGCAATGGTGGTTACACAAATCTACGTATATGTTAACATTTGTAGAACTGGCCGGGCACAGCAGCTCACACCTCTAATCCCAGTCTTTGTGAGGCCAAGGTGGGTGGATCACTTGAGCCCAGGAGTTTGAGACGAGCCTGGGCAACATAGTGAGACCCTATCTCTACAAAAATTACCTGGGCATGGTGGCGATCACCTGTAATCTCAGCTACTTGGGAGGCTGAGGTGGGAGGATTGCTTGAACCCAGGAGGTGAAGGTTGCACTGAGCTAAGATCGCACCACCGTAGCAAGGCTCTTAAAAAAAAAAAAAAAATGTAGCACACACACAAGTCAATTTTACTGCATGCTAATTGTCAAAATAAGAAAAACAAGTCATCAGTGGTATTGTCATTCTGACTCAGCCACTCACTCCCAGCCTCTCTTTCCTCCCTTTTCCTTATTCTCTGCAACCAGAAACTCCTTAAAGAATAGGCACTTCTACCCCCCAAATATTCAAAGACGTCCTTAATAACTTGGCTTTGTTACCTTTTTTTTTTTTTTTGAGTTGGAGACTCACTCTGTCACACAGGCTGGAGTGCAGTGGCGCAATGCATGATCTTGGCTCACTGCAACCTCTGCCTCCCAGGCTCAAGTGATTTTCCTGACTCAGCCTCCTATTTAGCTGCAATTACAGGCATGAGCCACCACACCTGGCTAATTTTTGTATTTTTAGTAGAGAAAGGGTTTCGCCATGGTCAGGCTGGCCTCGAACTCCAGACCTTGTGATCTGCCCGCCTTGGCCTCCCAAAAGTGCTGGGATTACAGGCGTGAGCCACCGCGCCCAGCCGGCTTTGTTACTCTTAATACAAAGGTAATATTTTTTGGGGGGGAAGAAATTAAGGGAGGGAGAAATCATTACAGAAATATGTGATGTAGAAAGCAAACGCCCTCAGGAATCCCGCCCTCCAGAATAAGCTGCTTTGGAGGAGCTTCCACCATGACCATTTCAAAGCGATTTTATGCAGCTCTTTCCTCACAAGGTTTAGAACTCATAGGGTCGGATTTACTCCGACAGATTCTTCAGGTAAACAAGGAGGGCCTGGGGGACCATGACCTTAAAGGGTTGACATCTGGGACGCCAGCCCATCCTCACATCAAGTCACAGCATTTCAAGGTTGGATGGAGTCTTAGGGTAATCTAGTTCATCACAGGCCACCCAGTTCCTTCCTCTATCTCCCCGTCACCGCCCCCAGGGAGGCACTGTCTCTCACGGTAGCATCTTCCCCTCAGCCTTCCTCCTGCTCTGCACAACGGCTGCTACATCCCATCAGCCAAATGCGTTTGAGATCACTGGTTCAATGACAAATCATTCATTCATTTGTTCCTTCCTTCCTTCATTCAAAAGTACTTACTGAACACTTACTATGTGCCAGGCACTGGGCTAAGTTGCAGGAATATCTCAGTGAACAAGACAGACACGGTTCCTGCTTACATTTCATTCAGAGGCAGATACCACAAATTCTAACACACATTTCCATAACAACTGTGCTAGAGCCTGTAAGACAGAATTGCATGGCATGGTGAGACTGAATCAGGCCAGGTCAGGCTTCTCTGAGGAAAGAGCTATTAAGCTGGGCAGGAGTTGGCCAAGTTCAGAGCAGAGGGAAGGGCATTTGGGGCAGATGGAACTGCGTATGCAAGGGCCCGAGAGGTCAGGGTGGCTCGACCTCCGACCAAGCCATTGCTAGTGGGATTACAGAATGCAATTGTGGGGACACAGCAGTGGACAGGGCACAGTGAAAGCTCTCCAGGGAAATGTTCTGGGGACTCCTGCCACTGGCCTTGAGCCTTTCTTTCCCATTCCCTGGTGGGTCCTTCATCTGAAACAGAACATTTTCTGTAGAGGCTCAGAGTACGGGATCCGGAGTCAGACTGATGTAAACCATCTCACCTGGGCTCCATCACGGACTATGTGTGTGCCAATGGCAGCAACTTAATCTCCCCAGGTCTCATTTTTCCCACCTATAAAATGGGTATGAAACTATAACATGGGTTGTTGTGAGGATTAAGGAAGATAATCCACATAAAGTCATGACCACAATGCCTGGTACCTCAGCAGTGCTCCGTGCATGGTAGCTAGTGTTGTTATTATTGTTCTTATTAATATTTTCAGAGGCACCAGGGTCCCTGACCCTGGAGGTGCAGTCTCTTTATGGCTAAATATGGAGTTAACACAGAGCCAGGGAGGGTCTCCCAGCCCCTGAATTCCTAGAGACAAAAGTCTGGGCAATTACTCAATTGGAATATTCCATGAATCCATCAAGTAAGTTTTGGAAGTGGACTTGTGTTTGTTAGTGACACAGACAGAAGAGTGGAGGACAGCTAAGACCCAAGAAGCTTTCTTAGATGACAGACGTGTGCTGCTAGTAGACATCGGCTCCTACTCCCCACCCCGCCTTCCACCCCAAAAACTGGACTCTCTTCCAAAGGATTCCAGCGATGCTTTCGGTAAGGAGAACCCCACTAAGTGTTCTCTGGGCTGAGGAGTCACGGGTTCTGCCTTCCCAGAAAAGCACCTTTGCTCCACTGCGAGAATGCCTTTGGACTGATAAAGACTAGCTGAGTCCAGTTATGGGTAGGAATACTGCAAGGAGGTGAAGCTATTTTTTGCCACATGCTCTATCTCTCCAGCAGGCACAGTGACATTGCCCAGGATCCAAATAGCCCCAGCTGTAGAAGGTCATGGAGCTGAAGGCTAGAAGGCTTGGCTCTTCCAGAGCCAGGGTGGGGGGTGGGGGGACTATTTGCATCACCACTTGAGGGGAGTCCTAAGACCTTTAGCTGTCCCCCCACCTTCCATCCCCTCGCCCCCACCTCAACCCACTGTCCACAAGACTCCTGTGGAACCCATTCCCCGCTGGGTCCAGAGTCTGGTGGCAACTGTTTATTTTTAGCCTTTGATTCCCCGAGAATGCAAGAGTGGGTGCTTGTGGAGCAGGGGAGGGAGGAGGGAGGAGGAAGAGGAACTTCAGGGCTTGGAGGGCCAAGGAGGGCACAGCCCAGCCCAAGCCCAAATTCAACCATGTGACAGCCTGTGGCAGGGTCAGGGCCAAGTCCTCTCCCTTCGTGGCCCACCCAGCTCAGGACCAGGTTGGGCTCATGCCCCCCTGTTCCCCTTTTCTTCTTCTCTGAAGGCCCTAGAGACTCATGGGCTTTCCGTTCCTCTTTTGAGCCACCCCCATGCTCTCCGTCCTTTGGAGTTCTCATTCTCAGCCACAGTGGCGCATCACAGGACTCCCCAACACATCTCTTCCTCCTGCCTCTGAAAAGACATCCCCCCAGCCCATCTCCTTATGCCTGCCTGGCACTGTAGTAGGCACTTAATACATATGGGTAGACAGAGGCTGTGTTTCATTGCCTCTCCCTATAGGCAGAAGGCCTGAATAATGGAAGAACCAATAAGAGGAAGTTACAAGGTTTAGAAACTCTTACCAAACGCTTAAGTCATTGTCCCTGATTGCCTGGTTCCTGAGAAGTTCCCTGGCACCCCCAGGGCTCATCTTTGCCTCTGTGTTCCTGAGGGTGATGCATTTAATCTTCCTTCCTCTTCCATTCTACCTGCAGCCTTTCCTTGACGCTTCTCTCCAGGATACCTAGGCCCTGCCCCACAGCCTGCATGAGAGTCTGCCAAAAGGGAAATGGGCAGGTCGTGCTGGCTGAAATCCTGGCTCCAAGACACACGAGCCGCGTGACCTAGGGCAAGCTGCCCTGGCCCCTGCAAGAAATCATACAGCTCTCTTGGGGGTTGCTGTGAGGTCTTGCAAGAATGTGCGTAAAATGGCTGGCAAACAGTAGGTGCACAGTAAGTGGTTGTTGTTATTATCATTTAATAAAGAGTGCAGAAAAACAAGCCTTCTTTTTTAACATCTACTTTCACTCTATACCTGATCAATCTTCATATTGATATTGTGCCTTAATATTTTACAAAGCACTTTCTCCTCCATTAGCTCAGCTGATCTCCACACAACCCCTTGAGAAGGGCCAAGTCGTTATTGTGGGATTTTTGTCCCCACTATACAGATAAAGATATTCAGGCTCGGCCGGGCGCGGTGGCTCACGCTTGTAATCCTAGCACTTTGGGAGGCCGAGGCGGGCGGATCACGAGGTCAAGAGATCGAGACCATGGTGAAACCCCGTCTCTACTAAAAATACAAAAAAATTAGCCGGGCGTGGTGGCGGGCGCCTGTAGTCCCAGCTACTTGGAGAGGCTGAGGCAGGAGAATGGCGTGAACCCAGGAGGCGGAGCTTGCAGTGAGCCGAGATCGCGCCACTGCACTCCAGCCTGGGTGACAGAGCGAGACTCCGTCTCAAAAAAAAAAAAAAAAGAAAGAAATATTCAGGCTCCAGGGAGATGTAGAACTGTCTTGCTCATCACTGGGTCGACAGCACCTAAAGCAAGGCCTGACCCACCGCAGGTGCTCAAAACAGAACCAAGCAAAATCCTGTTGAAGAAATGGCCTATACGCTGTCACCCTACAGCCACCTACCCTTTCCTCATCAGTAAAAT
This sequence comes from Hylobates moloch, assembly GCF_009828535.3. NCBI lineage: Eukaryota > Metazoa > Chordata > Mammalia > Primates > Hylobatidae > Hylobates > Hylobates moloch. The sequence continues at coordinate 126,765,589 of NW_026652281.1, read as the reverse complement.
GGGAATTAACGCTGCAGGACATACAAAGCAAGTTACGATTCTAGAATTCAGCTACATGTTAACAGGTGGCAGGGAGTGAGGCATGCGTATCCACACCCTGTCCCCTTCTTCCCAGAAGGGAGACTGCCTTGGTCTTTCAGAAGAATAATTGGGAAATGCCTTGGTATAGCTCATTCCCTGAAGATCCCCAGAACAGACCATCCCTGTCCTTGCATCCTGGGACTTTGGTTTCTTCAGCTGGGAGCTGAATTTAAGAGAGAGGAGAGGGGCCTGAGAGTGTGCGGTCATGGGAAGCAAATTCCATGGAAGAGGGAAGGGTTCCCGAGTAGAAATTATGATTCCCTCTAATATTGACACCTTGGGGCAAAAGATTCTGTTGCATTTGGAAGAGATGGGGTGGGGTGAATGAAAATTTAAGGGAAAATTAAACTATGTGCAATCCCTTTTTAGGTCAAAAATAATTTCAGTAATTTAGGGACATAAAAAATCCATTATGTATAAGTTGATTTTCTCTGCAAATTATCATAATCAGTATATTACATTTCAAAGTATAATACTTCAGGCAATAATTATAAATCCGTGGTTTACTTTTAATTTGGTGATTTAAAAAAAAACAAATGGAGCTATAGCTATTAAATTTTAGGGAGTCTCTTCAGTTTGCCTGTTGATTAAAAACAGAGGTCACCCACACTTGACTTCAGTAAAGCCTCTAACATTTTGAGTGCTTGGGGTTTATAAACAGAGATCATACATCTTTAGGAAAGTGGCTGAAACTATAGGAGGGAAAACACCCAACTCACTGATAACAACATTTGTCTCTTGGAATTTACGTCATCCTTCTAAATGTACACTTTATTTGTTAGAGACCATAAATCATATTTTCCCTTAAAATAATTTGCAATGCTTTTATATTCTTGGAATAGGTCTCATTATATTACAGAAAGGGAAAATGGAAGAAATAATGATTAAAGCTGATATTTTTTGAGCACCTACTATGGACAGGATACTGTTTTAAGGACTTTCCATGCATGCATTTATTTAATTTTTAAAACAGTTCCCCAGCTCCTCATAACATAGGTACCATTATTATCCCCATTGGAGGAAGTGATGTGACTTGCCTAATGTCCCATTGCTACTAAGGGAAGAATCAGGATTTGAGTCCCTGTTGAAAGCAAAGTGGTGGTGAGCTGGGGTGAACATTAGGCACTGGTCAGCCCTACTCATTTAGTCACGTTACCTCTCCAGAGTGAACTGGGGCAAACCACCCTCCTCCAGCCTCGCTGTCCCAAGGAACCACGTGGAAGACTCTTGTTCCCCGGATCCAGCCCCAAAGGGAACATTTTTGTGACTTAGGTAACTAATGAAAGCATACCAATGCTCCTTAAATGTTGCTTTAGATTTTTGAACTCAGAGCAATTTTAAATGCCTTAAACTTTCATTTTAAAAGGATTCATTGCTTAAGACTTTTTTTAGATTAAGAGGTCACAGGGGCAAGAAAAAGCCAATTTCCAATTCACTCCCAATTCTATATTTCGCAGTCATGCTCTAAGGAGTCTGTCTGGAGCCTTGTGAGAAAGCTGAACGTTAAGATTACATTCTGGTCCTTCCCATTCATTTGTTTCTTCAACCATCCTTATTAAGTGCGAGACACTGCAAAAGGTGTTGGGTGCACCAGTGAGAACAAGGCTCTGTCCTCATTCAGCTTACCTTCCAGGAGTAGGTGACGACTGACAATAAGAAGTAAACAAAGAGAGGGATTCAACTGTGGTGACTGCAGAAATGCCCTGAAGGAAATCCCCTGTTTCACAGTCTGGCAGTGCCCATGCTGGTCAAGCTCCCGGCCACCGGGGCCTGGGGAGTGGAGTAGGCAGGAACACACCCACCAATATCAAGATCGAAAGTTTGTAAGAGGAAGCCCCCAGGTCTTGCAACAACAGCAACTCCCCAGGCCACAGAGAGGTCGCTTCCCCTTGGCGACCAATGCCAGACTGCCCTGCTCCTGGTGCCCAGGAACTGTACTGAGTACCAAGCTGACATCGGCGACAGTCTCACATTCTAAACCTTCCGGTGGCTTGAGTTTTAGACACCACTTCAGGAGAGCAAAGTATATCTAACAGTGTTTGGACAACTTATGTTTTCTTATTTTTATTTTTATTTTTATTTTTTGGAGACGGAGTCTCGCTGTGTCACCCAGGCTGGAGTGCAATGGCACAATCTCGGCTCACTGCAGCCTCTGCCTCCCGGGTTCAAGTGATTCTCCTGCCTCAGCCTCCTGAGTAGCGGGGACTACAGGCGCGTGCCACCACACCCAGCTAATCTGTTTTTTTAATAGAGACGGAGTTTCACCATGCTGGTCAGGCTGGTCTCGAACTATTGACCTCAGGCAATCCACCCACCTTGGCCTCCCAAAGTGCTGGGATTATAGCCATAAGCCACCGTGCCCAACCTTGAATATTTTATCTTTGGGGAGATTTGCTTTTCAGGCTTAATTTCTTTGATGAACCAAAAAAGTTACTAGAATGAAGTGGACTCTAACCTTACCCCACACTGCTAACTCCCACCTTCATGCCCAGGACCCAGTGGGAGGATCAGGGTGGAGACTGCCTCCTGTCGTTATCCTGACAATAAGGAATGTCCCAAGAGGCCCAAGGGTTCCTGGAGCCCTTTCCTATCCATGATGTCAACAAGTCCCCACGACGACTGGGAGGAGGAGGACATAAGTGCTTACACACAGTTTCAGGACTCCAAACCCAGTGCTCTTTTTACTATCCAAGTTTTTCCCAACCTTCTGTCATCTGAGTCCTCCCCTCCTGTTTTTTGCCATAGCTCTAGACCACCTGTACCATTATTTACTTAATATGTCTTTAAAGGTGGCCTATTTTCCCCCTAAGCTTAAATGCCTTTATGAAAAATGAAACTCGATATCACTGCCATAATTGGAAACTTGATATCACTGACCATAAATGGAAGGCAGCCATAAAAATACATGCAATGAAATGTTATCAAATCCCAGCTAGACACTGTTGCCTGCTGAAGGCTCTGAGACTGAGGTTTGCTCTCTCTTTATAGAAAAGGGAGGTTAGTAAATGTCAGAGAGGTGTTGAAGAGTCTAGCACCCATTCAAGGCTTTCTCCTTGAAAAACTGAAGGGGGATCGAGAAAGGGATGAAGTTTTCTGCCAGGTGAGTCAACGCTGTCATGCCCATCTTGGACACTGCCCACCAGTGGCACCTGTCTCGCCCTTGGGACAACCTATGGTGCCACACTCCTTCTTGGAAAAGAGAGGATTCATCTTTGGTGACTCAGGTTTCATCCAGTTGGTTCCCCCAAGCAGGAGCCCTGTCACCACCCTGACCTGTCTCAGAGGCTGCCCTTTGCAAGTTCTCTTGTCTCTGCCTTCCCCACTGTGAGGTCCCAAGTTCCACCCCTTCCTACTCTTGTTCTAGCACAGGTCTCTCCTCTAACCCACAGCCTGTAAGGTGTCAAGGTTCTGCTGCACCGCTGCAATCCCCTCCCAAATGGGCCCTCTGCTTCCCATTTCTCCCCATTCAGCATATTCTCCAGGCCCAGCCCAGGTGCCTTTCGAAAGCCCAGTTCTGATTATGTAGCTTTGCTGCTAAGAAACCCCTCAGCCTCTCCTACCCTCAGGATTACATGCTTCCTCCTTCTGGGACCTCCAAGGCCCCACCTGCCCTGCACACACCCGCCCTGCACACACCTGCTCTGCACACACACACACCCTGCACACACCTGCCCTGCACACACCCACCCTGCACACACCTGCCCTGCACCTGCCCCTCCCAGCCTTATTCCTCACTTCACTCCTCCAGCTCTTGCATCTCGCAAGGTCGGACTTCCTCCATTTCCTCATCAGGCTCCCCCGACTTGGGAATTTCATAAACAATGCTCCCTCTGCTTGAAGCATAGCTTCTCACCATCACCCACACATTCTTCCTGTCTCGGCTGAAATGCCACTCTCTCCTGGCAGCCTCTTTCAATCTCCTTGAGGGAGCACCTCTCTCCCCATGACCTGCGTTTCTCCCATGCCTCCCCTCTATTGGAACTGCCTGTATCCATTCGCCAGTCTCTAGCACAGTGCCTAGCACGTGGCCAGGACTGCGTGGAGCCACAGCAATGCTTGTTGATTGAATGGAGGGTTATTCATTCCCTGCACCTATCAGTCTATACTCCTACTTTCTACCTGCCCTGCTCTTTTTCTTGACTGAACTAAATTCTACCCTTTCCCTCCCATGGTTTTCCAAGTCAATTCCCACCCCTCCCATGAAGCCACCCAGATCATTCCAGCCCACAGACTCTACCTTCCACTGAGCCCCATAGCATCTGTTAGTTTATTGAATGAATGAATGGGACAGTGCACATAACAAATGGAGCAAAGTCAGAAAATAATGTCATTTCAAACTCAAACTCACTGCAATGGCTTCTGCTTTCTAAGAGGGAAGGCATAATTCCAATAGATGGAAAAACAAATCTCCATACTATCTCCCTCCTTGGAGAGGCTGATAGGAGAAGGAGATAAAATGGATTAAAATTACAAAGCTCTTTTTGTTTTTTTCCTTCCAGTAAAAGGTGAGATCCTAAGAAGAAAGTCTCTTTCAAAAAAGTATTTGGCTCTTTGAGAATAAATAATAGTTGCACATGGTACAAAATTCAAAAGGCAGATGGCCCTTCCTTAGCACATCACATTAATGAGTCTTGGAATGTGCAAGGAGTTCTTTGGAAATGGGAATGGAAAATCCATTGCTCCGAATGATACCTTGAGGGAAACTCCATTCCTGGGGGTGGACCTCGAACATGGACTCTAAGGGCCAGGAGACCAGTCATCCACATGGAGAGGTAGGGGCCAGGGATGGTGGCCCACACCTGTAATCCCAGCACTTCAGGAGGCTGAGGTGGGAGGATCTTTTGAGCCCAGGAGGTTGAGGCTTCAGTGAGCTATGATCATGTGATCGCTCCACTGCCCTCCTTCACGGGTGACTGAGTGAAATCCTGTCTCTATAAACAAAACCAAAACCAAACAAAAACAAATGGAGAGCTGAGGTCTGTGAAGAGAGGTGGCCAGAGGACTTGGTGGCATAAGGACCTCCAGGCCCGGGGCTGGCCAGGATTTAGGTTATCAATGCTTGCCTTATTCACCACACCAAACCACTGGCAGAGTTGGCTACACACAAAACCTCTGGAGGGAGAGTTTTAGAGGAAAACAAGGAAAGACGGTTCCCATTACCCTGGAATTGAAACAGCCTCATGGAAGGAAGGAACCCAAGGTCTGGGGACACGGGAAAGGCAGAGGCCTCTGGGAACATGCGGAAAGCTTTGGAGGGCATTAGACCGCCCACATGAGGAGGGATATGGCACTAGCTAATTTTATTTCATCTCTGAGGACGTGTGACCTGAGCTAACACTGGCGTTACAAGGAGCCTTGCTTCCTACCAGTGTCTTCTTGGTTGATTATCACTCTGCGTTCTTAATGAGACCAGAGGCTGAGGCCAGGGACTGGGTATCATTTCTTCTCATTCCATCCCATCAACACCACCTACCCACCCACCCACCCAACAACAGTAGGCTCAGCACTGAGTCCATTTGTTAGAACTTTTTTTATTTTGTAAAATACACATAACATAAAAACTATAGTCATAACCATTTTTAACTGTACAGTCCGATGGTGAGAAACACGTTCATAATATTGTGCAACCATCACCACCATCTCCATTGACTCTTTCCACCCTATAAAACTGAAGCTCGGTGCCCAATGAACAATATATCTCTCCTAATTCTCCCCTACTCGTAGCCCCTGGCAACCACCATTCTACTTTTTTTTTTTCTTTTGTGACAGGGTCTTGCTCTGTCACCCAGGCTGGAGTGCAGTGGCATAATCACTGCTCACTGCAGCCTCAACCTCCTGGGCTCAAGCAAGCCTTCCATCTCAATTCCGAGAAGCTGGGACTACAAGCATGTGCCACCATGCCTGGCTAATTTTTTCAATTTTTTGTAGAGATGGGGTCTCACTATGTTGCCCTGGCTGGTCTCCAACTCCTGGACTCAAGTGACCCATCCCCCTCAGCCTCCCAAAGTGCTGGGGTTACAGACGTGAGCCACCACGCCTAGCCCATTCTACTTTCTGGCTCAAGGATTTTGGCCACTCTGAGTACCTCACATAAGTGGAATCATACAGTGTTTGTCTTTTTTTTTTTTTTTAATTTTTTTTTCCCCAAGATGGAATCTTGCTTTGTCACCCAGGCTGGAGTTCAGTGGCACGATCTTGGTTTACTGCAAATTCTGCCTTCTGGGTTCAAGCGATTCTCCTGCCTCAGCCTCCCAAGTAGCTGGGACTACAGGTGCGCACCACCACGTCCAGCTAATTTTTGTATTTTTAGTAGAGATGGGGTTTCACCATGTTGGCCAGGCTGGTCTTGAACTCCTGACCTCATGATCTGCCCTCCTCAGCCTCCCAAAGTGCTGGGATTACAGGCATGAGCCACTGTGCCCGGCCCAGTGTTTGTCTTTTTGTGACTGGCTCAGCATAATGTCCTCAAGGTTCATCTATATTACAGCGTGTGTCAGAACATCCTTCCTTTTTAAGGCTGAAAACTATTACATTGTATGTGCATGCCACATGTTGCTTATCCATTCATCCATCAGTGGGCACTTGGGTTGTTTCCATGTTTTCGCTATTGCAAATACTGCTACTAGAAACCTGGGTGTACAAGTGTCTCTTAGAGCCTGCTTTCTACTCTTTTGAGTACACACCCAGGAGTGGAACTGCTGGATCCTATGGCAATTTTATTTTTAACTTTTTGAGGAACTTCCATATTGTTCCACAGGAGCTGCACCATTGTATTTTCCTATCAACAGTGTACAAGAGGTTCCAATTTCTCCACATCCTTGACAACACTATTTTATGGGGGTTTTGTTTCTCTGTTTTATAGTAGCCATACTAATGGGTGTGAGATGTATCTCGTTGTGGTTTTGATTTGCATTTCCCTAATGATTTGTGATGTTGAGCTTCTTTTCATGTGTTTATTGGCTATGTGTGTATCTTTTTTTTTTTTTTTTTGGAGAAATGTCTATTTGGACCCTCTGCACATTTTTTTTTTTTGAGACAGAGTCTCACTCTGTTACCCAGGCTGGAGTGCACTTGAATGATCTCAGCTCACTACAGCCTCCGCCTCCCAGGTTCAAGTGATTCTCCTGCCTCAGCCTCCCAAGCAGCTGGGACTACAGGCACACACCACCATGCCCAGCTACTTTTTTTGTATTTTTAGTAGAGACGGGGTTTCATCATGTTGGCCAGGCTGGTCTCAAACTCCTGGCCTCAAGTGATCCACCCGCCTCCATCTCCCAATGTTCTGGGATTACAGGTGTGAGCCACTGTGCCTGGCTTCTTTGCTCATTTTTAAATTGTGCTGTTTGTTTTTTTCCTTGTTGAGTTTTAGGAGTTCTCTATATACCCTAGATATTAATTCCTTATCAAATATATGACTTACAAATACTTTCTCCTAATCTGTGGGTTGCCTTCTTATCTGCTGATAGTGTCTTTTGGTGCACAAAATTTAAAGATTTTCATGTAGTCAAATATGTATATTTTTTCTTTTGTTACCAGAGCCTTTAGTGTCATATCCAAGAAATCACTGCCAAATCTAATGTCACGAAGCTTAGTACTGAACCCATTTTGGTGGCCGTCCACAACATCCTCGTTGAGAGAAGGACTGTGGCTGAATGACTAATAACTACCCCCTCTATCCAACACACACACACACACACACACACACACACACACACACACACAGTTCTTGGAAATAGCCCACAGGAGGGAGAATGTACTATCTGGGTTGCCAAGAGCCCTGGGTGCTAGCCTGTCCCCCACGACCAGTGTACTACTTTGGGCAACCTTGGGGCAAAGCCCTTGACTAATCCAGTTTCTGTTTCCCTCCACACCCTTCAATCAACAGCTCAAGGAATGACAAAGCAATCTTTATGGCTGTCATATTGGCTGGATTGTAGGACTACAAATAAGGCCGTTTCTAAATAATTCCCAAGCTGTTCAGATATGAAGGGTGTAATGGGCAAAGACTGGCATCGGCTGGGGAGCTGGACAAAGCAAGATTGCCAGAGGCCTTTGTAACTGCTTATGGTGGCTACACTGGCCTGGAACCAGTGCCAAGTCAAATATATGTACAAAGAGGAGGCTCAAATTCCCCTTCTCAGGCCAGCCCTGGCAGGCTTGCTGCCTCCACTGGAAAGATAGAAAGCAAAGGCACAGGTTAATCTAGCCACGTGAACATCTATAGGGTAATCAAGAATTAACCCCATTGGGGCAACACCTAATTCCTAACTTCTTACAGGCTCTAAGTTACTAAATTTCTGCCAAATTGAGGTTTTCATTACCTTCCACAGAAAAATAATTATCCAAATGATATTATTATTATAATAATAGTGTGGGACTGTTGGGGCTTCTAGGAAACTAGCTAGCCATCAGCTTGCTACCTTAGATTCTTGGCATTGTTCAATTTAAATGTTTGGTTTCAATTATTTGTGAGCAAACCAGAATGTTCATGGTATATATTAGTCATTGTGCTGGGTCCAGATGTAAATCATGGCCCTGGGAAGCTGGTATGCTGGGAAGACTAACACCAGTCCATAAGCCTAGCCTGCTGCCTAGCAGGTACAGGTCAACACTTGTCACCTATCCTGACTTCTCCAGGGATTTTTTTTTTTTAAATGGCTTTCTATAAGATACGTTCCTTGAAAAATAAGCCAACTTGTGTTGGTGATAAAAGGGAAGAGGAAGACAAGTCTAAGCGTGTGTTAATTCTTAAGCCAAAAAACAGAAGTTTCAGATCAACTGAAGAGTGGAAGATTGGACTCAGTGGTGGCTCAGATCCTAAAAGTGACAGACTCCACCTAATTCCTAAAGAGTAATAAGAAAAAGCAATCTATAAAACCATTTCAAGCAATCAACAGCAACACCAATAACAGAAAACACCTCTTTGGTAAGCGAGAGAAGAAACTTCAGAGACATCAAAAGGCGTTTAATGTGTAGCATGAAGAAGTAACCCTTAATGGAAATGGGGTTCTAGAGTTAGGAAATTACCTGAACAAAGATTTCCATACATACGAATTTCAGGATCACGAAGGTCTCCAGCTGTCAGTCTGGAGAAGATCAGAGGCCCCCCGGCCTCCCTCCATCAACCTGCTGATCAATTTCACGCCCCTCTCCCAGCCATCCCAATTGGGACATCATAGTCGTGTGCCATCTAGTGGTCAATATGATTACTGCATGTAACTGCCTAGGGCTTTCTGTTCTGGTTTCATTACGCTTTCATTTACTCATTGTTATAATGCGTCTGGTGCTGAGAATATAATAGAGAACACGATAGACATGGTCCTTCCTTCAGGAACCTCACAGTATAGCAGGGTGAATTAAACACATAAAATACAATATGAGAGGTACAATCAAGACATTTTAAGGGAGATAAGGGAGCCCTGAGGAACGACACCTAATCTAGATTTGGTGATTGGAGGAGGCTTCCCAGAGGAAGGGCCATTAATGCTGGGATCTTAAGGATAAGCAGAAGTTTGTTAAGCAAAGGAGGGGAAGGAAAGAGACAGCATTTCAGGCAGAGAGGTGAGGTATGCCTAAAAGCTAGGTGTCAAGAGAGCACAACCAGCTCATGTTGGGTGCAAAGCTTTGTTAAGAACTTTGAACTTGGCAGGGCGCGGTGGCTCATGCCTGTAATCCCAGCACGTTGGGAGGCTGAGGCAGGTGGATTACCTGAGGTCAGGAATTTTAGACCAGCCTGGCCAACATGGTGAAACCCTGTCTCTACTAAAAATACAAAAAAAAAAGTTAGGTGTGGTGACAGGTGCCTGTAGTCCCAGCTAGTTGGGAGGATGAGGCAGGAGAATTGCTTGAACCTGGGAGGTGGAGGGTGCAGTGAGCTGAGATTGCACCATTGCACTCCAGCCTGGGTGACAGAGTGAGACTCCGTCTAAAAAAATAATAATAATAACTTCGAACTTCATTCATGGGGCCGTGAGAGCCATTTCTTTTCAGGGACAAATGAAGAAAGCCTATAGAATTTGAATTTCTCCCGGGCCCTGGCTTACACTTCTTACCTCTTAGAGTCCAGACCCTCACAACCCACCCCCTGAAGAGTGGAATGATGTTATTCTTTAATTTTTTGTTTTATTCCCAGGCATGAGCTGCTTATCCACATGCCCTTGATCTCTCCTTTCCCTGTGTCAGCAAAGAAGTTTGTCTAGCGTTGTCATCATTTCTAAGCTAGGGCAGAGCTTCGTCTCTTGCAATAATAGATCTGGCAATGCCAAACTCCTTTCTAGTGCCAAAGTCCTTAATGGGGGAGACAGTGGCTGCTGTCAGTGTAAGGTCCTGGGGACCTCATGCTTCAGTATCCCCTGGGGCATTTAACAAGGCAGCTTCCCAGACCTTCCCATCCTCACTCAGAGGATGTGGGTCCCTGGAATGGACTCCTGTGCCCTGGTGATCCTGGGGCTCGCTGGGGTTAGAAGCACTGGTGCAGTGGTTGGGGCACAGGCCCTGGGGTCAGTTCCCTCCTACAACTCTGTCTAGCCCTGCCTCCCACTGTGTGTGACTCAGCTGTTTGGTCTCAGGCCAGTTACTTCATCTCCCTAAGCCATTGGTTTCTATTCTTGAAAATGGGAATAATAATCATAAAACCTACCCAACAGTATTATTGAGAAGATTCGATAAGATTATGCGTGTAATGAGGCTGGCACAGAGTCTGGCAAATAGGAAGTACTCATCAAAGCTTAAAGAACATCAACAGTTGTGTCTGGGACATATTACAGTCATAAAGAGAATGGGAGTTAACACCAGGCCATGGGCCTGGATCCTCAGGGGCTGGAATTTAGAGGGGTGGTTTGCCAAGGGGAGGAGAGAAGACCTAGGGGGTCGGATATCTCACTCAGAGAGGTGTTGAGAGCTAGCAAGCCAGAGAGGCAGACTGCCCCTGGACAGCTGGGAACAGAGGGTTGTAAGTGCACAGCAGAGTGGGTGGAAATGAAATCTTCATGAGATGCTCAGAGAATCTGACAGGAAGCTTCCCTCTGCTAACACTGCTTTTCAATGACTCTCATCGACACAAACCAGCCAAAGCAAAAGAGGGAATTTTGAGTTTATTTAATTGAAAAGGCCAAAGGTAGATATGAATCTGGTGTAAACACTGCCATCAGGAACCAGTCTCCAATTCTCGGCTCTACTTCTGCCCATCTTAGCTTTGTTCTCAGGCTGGCTTGCTCTATGTACTGACAAAAGTCAACCAGCAGCTCGAAGTGTAGTTCTGCAGGTAACAAGCCCAGCCCAGAGACAGCACCTCTCTCCTGATAGCACCAGCAAAAATCTTGAGGCTGACGTTCATTGGCTTAACTTTGGGCCACACGCCCATCTCTGAACCAATCACTGTGACCAGAAAAATGGAATTTTCTGATTGGCCAGGTCCGTTTCTTGTGTTCAATCTTGTATCCAGGGTTGGTTCAGCCCCACCCAAATTACATGGAGTGAGCATAAAGAGTTCCCCAAATAAAAATAAGGGCCCTGTTTCTGGGAGAAGAGATGGAGGACAAGCCAAACAAAACTGAGGCGTCCTCAATTTGCCCATGTGTGAGACACCCTCTTGCCATCGGTACCTGGAACCAGGCTGTTCTTGGGCGCCTGAACATCCGTGTTCAGTTCTGCTGCAGCCCCCACAGGCTTGGTCCTTGGGAAGGGGAGTCTTCCAGCACTGGGTAGCAGGCAGGAGTCGCCTCCCCCACAGAGAGCAGTGACACCCCAGATGGTGCTTGCTGAAAAGGCAGTTCTAGGGAGTAGCAGGCACAGGTGGTGCTGCACAAGCCCCTAGCTAGATTCCCCTAATGTCCTTCAAGAGAGGCTGTAAAAGGAGAAAAAGAAAATCAGAGACTTTATGAGGGTAGGGGAATGAGGACAGGCTAAAAGACTACGACTCCTCAACCACAGTAGCTGCCGACCCTGGGGAGCTGATGGCCCTGGGCTAGGAGGCGTTAGGGACTATGTCCCTGCTCTGCCACTCTGGCCCTCCCTTCACCCCAGGCCATCCCACTGCACCCCAGCCCACTCTGAACTGTGCATTCCTGTGAGCGCACTCCCTCACTCCCTCACTCTTGACACACACATCTCCCAGCCCTCGCACTCATTCAACCAGCTTAGGGCCTACAGAGGGCCATGCTCCATGCCGGGAGCTACCGTGGCTCCCCAGGAAGAGCCTACCTCATGGAACCTCATGGAACACACAACTCAGGAAAGTGCAACGAGGGCCATGTTTTATGAATGCACTGTTTATTTTTATTGCATTTTTATTGCATTAAGTCATACATTAAGTGATTCTCCTTGTAAACTATTCCAATCATATATTTACTACTGAAGCCACTTAACTCCCCTCTCCCCAGCCAGGCCCCTCCCTCAAAGTAAGTAACCTGTTATCCATTTGATGGATAGCTGTTGAAATATTTTTCTACATGTATACATCCTAATATGTTCACATGCAGGAATATATAGCTTTAGTTTTGCTGATATCTTTTGAACAGGTCTGAAAGGGTACCCAGTGAGAAGTCTCCCTCTTACCTCATCCCTCAGCTGTCCCTTCCTCTCCCAGAGCAGCCAGCCAGGTCACCAGTTTCCAGTGTTTCCTTCCAGCTAGGCTAGGCCAGGAGTCAGCAAGCTTTGTCTGTAAAGGGCCAGATCGTAAATACTTTAGGCTTTGCAGGCTTATGGTCTCTGCCCCAACTGCTTAACTCTGCCATTGTATTGCAAAGGCAGCCATAGACAATATATAAATGAATGAACATGAGTGTATGCCAATAAAACTTTATTTATAGACAGAGAAATTTGAATGTCATATCATTTTCAAGTGTCAGGAAATATTCTTCTTTAGTTTTTCAACTACTTAAAAATCTAAGCACCATTCTTAGCTCCCTGCTGTACCAAGACAGGTGGCAGACTGGATTTGACATGTGAACTGCAGCTTGCCGACCCCTGGTCTGTGCGTATGAAAATCAAGTAGGGATGGACGTTCTTTCCCCTCTTTTTTCCATGGGGGAACATGCTATGCTAAAGTGCTTTTCTCACTTTGCAATGTATCTTAGAGATCATGCCACATGAGTTCATAAAAAGGTCGTCGTTTTTGCCTTTGGCATAACATTACATTGTATTCCATAGTAGTATATTTTGCCATAATTTCCTTAGCCAATCATTTCCTTATGGGTATTAGGCTATTTCCTTCTGCTACTTAAAAACAATATTTCATTGAAATATATGTATATGTTTTTATAAGACTTTATTGAGATATAGTTAATGTACCACCTAATTCACCCCTTTTAAGTGTATATTTCAATGGTTTTTAGTATATTTAGAGAGTTGTACAACCAATTTCACAATCAATTTTAAAACATTTTAATTACTCCGGAAAGAGATTCCACACCCCTTAGCTCTCATCTTTCAGTCCCGTCCACCCCTTCCAGCTCAAGGCAACCACTATTTTCTGTCTCTATGGATTTGCTTATTTTGGACATTCATGTAAATGGAATCATACAATACGTGGTATTTGTGAATGGCTTTGTTGACTTTGCATGAACTTGTTAAGACTTGTCCATGTTGTAGCATGCATCAGTACTTCATTCCTTTTGATTGCAGAATAATATTCCATTGGATGGCTATACAGTATTTTATTTATCCATTCACCAGTTGTTGGGTTGTTATTATAATAATGCTGCTATGAACATTCAGGTATGAATTTTTGTATGAAAACATGTTTTTATTTCTGTTGGTTACATACCTAGGAGTGGAATTGCTGGATCACATGGCCATTCTATGTTTAACCATTTGAGGAACTGTCAGACTATTTTGCAAGTGGCTGCACCATTTTACATTCCCATTTGCAGTATATGAGGGTTCCAATTTCCCCACATCTTCACCAACATTTGTCTTTATGTTTTGTTTTGGTTTTCTTAGACAGAGTCTTGCTCTGTCACCCAGGCTGGAATGCAGAGGTTGATCATAGCTCACTGCAGCCTTGATCGCCCAGGCTCAAGATATCCTCCCGCTTCAGCCTCCCTAGTAACTGGAACTACAGGTGTGTGCCACCACACCTGGCTAATTTTTTAAAATTATTTGTAGAGACAGGGTTTCCTTATGTTGCCCAGGCTGGTCTCAACCTCCTGAGCTCAAGTGATCCTCCCACCTTGGCCTTCCAAAGTGTTGGGATTACAGGTGTGAGCCACTGAGCCTGGCCTCTTTTTTAAAAAAATTATTATGATGCCTATTCCAATAGGTATGAAGCAGTATCTCATAGTGGTATGGGGGAGGATGTGGCGGGGGTGGGTGGGTAGGGGTGTGTGTGTGTGTTTAACCAAATATATTCTTTTTTTTTTTCTTTTCTTTTTTTGAGGTGGAGTTTTGCTCTTGTTGCCTAGGCTGGAGTGCAATAGCACGATCTCGGCTCACCGCAACCTCCACCTCCCGGGTTCAAGCAATTCTCCTGCCTCAGCCTCCCAAGTAGCTGGGGTTACAGGCATGCACCACACACCTGGGTAATTTTGTATTTTTAGTAGACACGGGGTTTCTTCATGTTGGTCAGGCTGGTCTTGAACTCCCAACCTCAGGTGATCTGCCCACCTTGGCCTCCCAAAATTCTGGGGTTACAGGCATGAGCCACTGCACCAGGTTTTTTTGTTTGTTTGTTTTTGTTTTTTAGACGGAGTCTCACTCTGTCGCCCAGGTTGGAGTACAGTGACGTGATCCTTGGCTCACTGCAACCTCCGCCTCCCAGGTTTATGTGATTCTTATGCCTCAGCCTCCTGAGTAGCTGGGATTACAGGCGCACACCATCAGGCCTGGCTAATTTTTTGTATTTCTTTTAGTAGAGACGGGATTTCACCATGTTGCCCAGGCTGGTCTCAAACTCCTGAGCTCAGGCAATCCACCCGCCTCGGCCTCCCAAAGTGCTAGGATTACAGGTGTGAGTCACCGTGCCTGACCTAACCAAATATATTCTGAGAGTTGCTTTTTAAAACGTATATATCTTGGAAATTTGTTTGTGTCATTATATGGGGATCTTCTTTGTGCTTGTTAAATGCTGCAAAGTGCCAGAGCATGAATATAGCCCAGTTTAGCCATTCCCTAATGAATGCTATCTTGGCTATCTCCAAAAAAATACATACAACACACAACACACCAATGAACATTCTTATTTTGCTTCCTTGTGCATAGAAAGCGTTTCTTGAAGATAGTCTTAGAAGTGGAATTGCTGGATTAAAGAGTTATGTACTTAAAAATTTTGGGGGAGTTTATAATCTATCCTCTGAAAAAGCTGTGCCAGTTTACACTCTACCAGTAGTGTATGAAAGGGCTCATTTCACCACATCTATGCCAGCCCTGGATATTAACCCTTTCATCGGTGGCAAAAAGCATTTTGTCTTAATTTGCATTTCCCTGATCAACCTGAGGCTGATTACGGGGCCATGTCCCCACCCATGGCACTCCTCCTTGGCACTAGGGTGTTGCCCCTTCACTTCTGTGTCTTCCATGATACCCAGCACAAAACTGAATGTAGTAGGCACTGATCAATGTTGATGGAGTCAGGGCACTGTGATTTTTGCATCCTACCTGATGAAAATATGGTCTGAGACTCTACAAAATTCTGCAGTGTCTTTTTAGTCCTCCAAGATTTAATTGCAACTGTTAGACCTTCTGTCTGAGCTGTATTGTCTTCTAAGCCTTGAAAAAAAAAATTAGGAACCCTCGACTGGTCTAAGGAGTAATTCTTTAGTAATCAGCAAACTGACTATGACACCTGGTCAGGATGGACCATGGGAGTATTTCAAAATAGGTCCTGGGATCCCAGAAAGCAGAACTGCTGGAAACTTCCTGATAACATTATCCAGATGGATGATCCAGAAATGAAAAAGACCTTAGGGGCCAATTAAAGCCCTTCCGTTGTACGGAAAGGAAGACTGAGACCCCAGCTAGAAAGGCCCCAGCTAGAGAAATGACCTGTTCCAGGTCATGTAGCTAAGTAGGAGTGGGGCTGTGAGTGCAGCCCAGGTTCTGATCTCAGGCTAGTGCTCTTTCTTCAAAACGTGTGGAGGCTGGACACCGTGGCTCACACCTGTAATCTCAGCACTTAGGGAGGCCAAGGTGGGTGGATCACGAGGTCAGGAGATCGAGACCATCCTGGCTAATACAGTGAAACCCTGTCTCTACTAAAAATACAAAAATTAGCCGGGCATGGTGGCGGGCACCTGTAGTCCCAGCTACTTGGGAGGCTGAGGCAGGAGAATGGTGTGAACCCAGGAGGCGGAGCTTGCAGTGAGCTGAGATTGCGCCACTGTGCTCCAGCCTAGGCGACAGAGCGAGACTCCATCTCAAAACACAAACAAACAAAAAAATGTGTGGAATCAGAGGATTCACCTCTAAACTCCTCCGCAAGCCCCCTCTACTCCTAACTAGAGAGCATGCCTTTTCCCAGAAGGCAACACAGAGCAGGAATAAAGGTTTTCAAAACAGCCCAGGATTCAAATCCTAGCTCAGCCACCAGCGTCTAGTTAATGTACCCTCTGATCCTCGGTATCTTCCTCTTTGATATTTAATATTACCTACTTCACAGGATTATATTCCTATTTAAGATTACCTACCTCGCAGGGTCATGCGGGTTTAAATAAGATAAATACATTGTCTGATATATACTTGTAGTAAGCACTCAGTCGTGGCTATTATTTTTTTCCTCTAGTTCTTCTCCTCTGGGCTGAATCAGCTGTGTGGGTATAAAGACTGATTTGCCATAAGGTAGGAAATTCCAGGTTCAAATTCCACAGAGTTCAGTGGATTATATGTCCCTGGCTTTGTCTCTTCATTTGCCTTGGCTTGAGTTGCTATCTTCCAAGTTGTTCCTTTAATAAACCGTCATTCTCAGCAGAGGGACCATCCACTTCCTTGTTTATCGCCACTTCATAAGTTAGAAATAGTTGAGAACAAGAGTTTGGTTGAGCTCAGTTGTTTTTTCAAATTGGGCTTCCAATGGAATCACTTGGGGCAACATTTTTAAAAGCATCAGGTCAGCGTGTTGGCTCACGCCTGTAATCCCAATGCCTTAGGAGGCCAGGGCAGGAGGATTGCTTGAAGCAGGAGTTTGAGACTAGCCCAGGTAGTCTACAAAAATAAAAAATAAAAAAATTAGCCTGGCATGGTGGCATGCACCTGTGGTCCCAGCTGCTCAGGAGGTGGAAGGATAGCTTGAGCCCAGGAGTTTGAGCTAGGATTGCACCACTGTACTCCAGCCTGGGCAATAGAGTGAGACTTTGTCTCAAAAAAAAACAAAAACAAAAACAAACAAACAAACAAAATGCTAATGACTGGATCTGGTCCCCTCCCTTTTCCTGATAAAATTCGTTGAGAGAGTGGGGCCCACTCTCAACCCAGGTGATTCTGATGGAAGCAGGGGCAAGATCCACTGGTTTCCCCTGGTGTTTTTCAAACTTTAGCATGCATCAGAATTGCCTGTAGGGCTTGACCTGTGCATTTGCATTTCTAACAAGCTCCCATATGATGATAGTGATGAGGCTGCTGCCAATCTGGGGAGCACACGTCACTGACACAGATGGACATGAACCTGAGTGGACCTCTGTGGGCTGTTTCCTTCCCAACATCCTGTCCCCAGCTGGTAGCAGCTCCTGATGTGCCTTTGGAGAACTGACCCTCCTCAACCCTTAGACCAAAACATGTAAGTGACACTCATCCACCTCTTAACTTCAGAGGCAGGCACATGGGCTAGGTCTGGCCAATCAATAGAATCTATACCCCGGCTCCACTTAGTGATCCGGTCAGCGATGGGCATGTCACTTCATATAGTCCAGTGAGAGTCAAGGCTGGGACTTCTGCTGGAGCCCTTGGGAAGAGGTGTTAAGTTGGCAAGGTGTGAACCTGACACTGCTGGTGGCCACGCTGCCTTTGTCTAGGAAGAGCCTGCCTGAAGGCAAAACAGGCAAAGGAAAACAGAAGAGACTAAGAGAGACCGAGTTTTGATGACAGCCTCTTATTCCCAGGATCCAGCCAAGCCTGAGTCTAGATCTAAATTTTTCAGGTGCATGAGCCAATAAATTCCTTTTTTACTTAAGCCAGTTTGAGGCGGATTTTTCTCATATGCAGCTCAGAGAGCACTGACAATGTGGTACATCTCCAGCGCCTTTTCACCCAGAGAGTGTGATTCCAGCTTCTCCCCTGGATGCTGCTTCCATCGGGCAATGACCTCCAACAAGGCCCCAGAACTGAGCAGCAGAACTCTGAAAGGTCACTTAGTCCCATCCCCTCCTTGTTTATATGGGAAGACCCAGGGCCCAAGAGAGGCAAGGACTTGCCTGGAGTCTTGCATACAACAGAGCCAACTGTGATATCAGCCCTGGCTCTGTCAATAAATACACCCATACCAGAAGGGTGATAACAGCAGAGGCAGTGCCAGAATACCAGTCAAGTCTCCTTCTCAAGGACAGTCCCTGCAGGGACAGGGGCTCACTTCTTTAGCATGAAAAAGGGTCTTATTGACCTTTTCTCAATGCCTCAGTTTCTCTAATTACAATTAAAGAAACACACTCATAAATGTTGTTACTCTTAATCATAAACGGAGTGTATAGACATGGCAAAAAAAAAATTTCAAGGGACACAGATGAACAAAAAGGGAAAATGAAACCCTCTAATAATCTCAGCACCCTGGCTAACACTGCTAACATTTTGGAGTTTTGCATATTCTCTCTCTCTCTGTGTGTGTGTGTGTGTGTGTGTGTAGATTTGCCTTG
The DNA here is from genome assembly GCF_009828535.3 of Hylobates moloch. Taxonomy (NCBI): domain Eukaryota; kingdom Metazoa; phylum Chordata; class Mammalia; order Primates; family Hylobatidae; genus Hylobates; species Hylobates moloch. The sequence goes on along the minus strand of NW_026652281.1, from coordinate 126,746,732 downwards.
GGCGAGGGACCCAAACTATCCTCCTGAAGAATAATTGGGGCACATCGTTTTTTTGTTTTTTGAGACAGAGTCTCTCACTCTGTCACCCAGGCTCGAGTGCAGTGGCACAATCTCCACTCACTGCAACCTCCACCTCCCGGGTTCAAGCAATTCTCCTGCCTCAGCCTCCTGAGTAGCTGGGATTACAAGCGTGCCACCACGCCCAGCTAATTTTATATTTTTAGTAGAGATGGGTTTCACCATGTTGGCCAGGCTGGTCTTGAACTCCTGACCTCAAGTAATCCGCCTGCCTCGGCCTCCCAAAGTGCTGGGATTACAAGCATGAGCCACCATGGCCAGCCCAAAAGGTACATCTTAAAGGTGAGAAAGGAAGAGACCTCTGATTCTCTGGGGTTTGTCAGACAGGGTTCTGCAAGCACCAGAAACCAAAGAGATGGGGTGTTGTTTTTGTTTGAAGACCAATGGAAATTTACAAAATCGATGAAAGACTAGAAGAGCAGACGCAGGTTAGCAGAAATTAAGGAAACTCTGAAGGGCCAAGAAGCAGGAAGCAGGAAAAGCAGTCACTGCCTTGAACAGGGACATAGGTCAGGATGCTGTAAACGGCCCCTCCACAACTGCTATTGCTACAAAGACAATGGCCAGAAACCATTCCCCTCTCCTTGCAGAGTCAAAGTCCTTGGAAATAGCATTTTAAATAAAGCATTTCCCACTGATTTGCCCAGGAGGTGAGGAGAGGAAGGATCTGACTCCTTTGCCTTCAATTGGAGGAGGCTAGCGGTGGGAGGCAGGAGCCAAGAATGATCCCTTTCCCAAGGCAGTGGGGAGAGAAGACACTTTCCCTTAATGGAACTGGGGTGTTTACTGGAGGAGGAACAGTGCTGTACAGCCCCAAACCAAGAACTGCCCACTAGTGCAGCCTAGAAAGAGCAAGAGCTTGGGAGGCTGCTGCTTCTAGGAAGAGTTTGTAACTGAGCCTGGAAACTGGTCCCAACCTGGCTACCCTAGCACACTGTTGGTAAATGTGTAAACAATTGTATTTGAGCGTGTATATAAATAAATAAAGAGCTGTAACACTAGATGTTCAGTGTGTAATGGAGTGACCATAGCTATGTGGGACATGTCTTTTCCCTATCCCAAAGCCCCCGGAGTAACAAATGGAGAACCAGCCAAACGAAGCATGCCTGGATCAATAAAGCGGGTTTCTATAGTGGGGTATAGACTGCACCTGGGCCTGGGCCTGCAGGTGTTAGCTTCCAGGCTCCTGCAGACGTGGTCGCAGGGGACTGCCTCTAGGCAACAGAGTAGCTTCTTTTCAACAGTGCCCCCATGTGGCAGTGCCAGAAACTGCAGGGCACCTAATGATGAGGCTTCCCAGGTTTTTGTCATTCGGGATATGGGAACTAGCAGTGCCCCTTTGGACTAATATCCTAGACATCCTAAGAGGGAGAGTCTCAACTAGGGAAGAGAGTCGTTTTCAGAAAAGGTGGGCCAGATGTGGTGGGTCAAGCCTGTAATCCCACCAAATCAGGAGGCTGTGGTGGGAGGCTGAGGTGGGAGGACTGCTTGAGGCCAGCAGTTCAAGACGAACCTGGGCAACATAGTAAGCCTCTCATCTCTAATAAATAAATAATAATAATTAAAATAAAGAAGAGGTGGGAGAGGAGCTCAAGTCATTAAATTTTAGTAATAAAAAATCATGGGGCAAAGCATCCTTCTATGTGAAAACCGATTCACCAAAATTGTTTGGGTGCCAATCTTCTACTCTTGGCCCTTGAGTCCATCTCATAATTTTCCATCATGCTTGACCATGGGAATATCATGCACCTGCTTGTCCACTGCCTTGCTCAAGTTCAAATATACTAGGTCACTGTTAATTCTTTGTTAAAGAGGGAGTTTAGGGACTCAGTAATTGAAGGGAGGAGGGTAAACAAAATCTCTGCCCTTCAGCATCCACTTTGATCCTGGACATGGTTTGTAGGAGACTCCCACTGAACTGGAAGTCAGTAGTCTTGATCCTTGGTCCCAACTTGGCCATTTACCTGCTGCGCAATCTTGAGCAAGTTGCTGAAGCTCTCCGAGCTCCTCATCCCTCCTCAGGCAAAGAACCTCTGCATTGCTCACACCAGCGGCCTGCTTTGAATGAAGTTAAGGCTGTAAAAACCTAGAAAGGACAAAGTAGGTAAGTATTAACAATAAATAATGTGGGGAGGCTTTTTACTGCAATAATGCCTTTTCTGTGTCTGCAGAGTTGGAGAATGAAATACGGTTCCGGGTCAGAAAAAAACAGCTCTTAAAGGATCTCTTTCTGTGTGTGTGGTGTGTGTGTGTGTGGGGGGGGTGTGTGTGTGTGTGAGAGTATGGTGTGTGTGTGGAGTGTGTGGGATGTGTGTGTGTGTGGTGTGTGGTGTGTGCGTGGAGTGTGTGGGATGTGTGTGTGTGTGGTGTGTGGGGTGTGTGGGGTGTGTGTGTGGTGTGTGTGGCGTGTGATGTGTGTGTGTGTGGTGTGTGGTGCCCTGAGGGTTGGTGTTGCTTATATTACATGGCTTGGGAGTGGGTAAAGGATGCATCCGTAAAGGACAATATGGATTCTGTAATTAGAAGCTAGAGAAACAGGTAATGAGCAGGCAATACACCACCACACATGTGATTTCAGTCCTCCCAGCAACTCCATAAACTGGTACTAATCCAATTGACAGGGAGGAAGTACAGCCAGGAAGAGCACCTGGCACTGTTTGAGGGCACGCTCTGTATTTCTTCAGGGTGACTTGCTGGCTTTTGGAGAGGACTGGAAGCAGGTGTAAGGAGCCATGGGGAGGATTTTGAATTTTGAAAATTGACTGACTTGGCATAGTGGCTCATATCTGTAATCTCAACAATTCGGGAAGTTGAGGTGGGAGGATCTCTTGAGCCTGGGAGTTTGAGACCAGCCTGGGTGAGATCCCATCTCAAGAGGAAAGAGGAGAAAAGAGAGAAAGAAAGAAAGAAAGAAAGAAAGAAAGAAAGAAAGAAAGAAAGAAAGAAAGAAAGAAAGAAAGAGAGAGAAAGGGGAAAAGAAAGAAAGAAAGAGAAAGAAAGAGAGAAAGAGAGAGAAAGGGGAAAAGAAAGAAAGAAAGAGAGAAAGAGAAAGAAAGGGGAAAAGAAAGAAAGAAAGAAAGAGAAAGAAAAAGGGGAAAAGAAAGAAAGAAGAAAGAAAGAAAGAAAGAAGAAAGAAAGAAAGAAAAAGAAAGACAGAAAGAAAGAAAAGAAAGAAAGAAAGAATCAGGGCACCCCCAAATCTTATGGGGTCTCCTCCCCTGCCTCCTGAGGCATGTGACTTAGGCCTGTTCAATTATTGTGTTCAATGTCTCTTGCCACGGGACTTGATTTGAGATGGACAATAGCCCCAATCTCTTCCATGAGAGTCAGTTCCTAGTTCTTGGGCTCATAGTCTTGTGGCAGAGAAGTTTTATTTCCACTAGCTGCCAGATTTGAATCTGGAGTTTTCAGCAATTATTTTGCAACTTCCTGGGGGGATATTGGTCTGAGAATGAAGTTAACGCAAGTGATAGAGAAATCCTAAGCTGCTGGATCCAACTGGGTCTGACGCTAGAAAACCCTGTATATTTCAGTCACATGAGCCAATCCCATTCTTGGTCAAGCCAGTGGACAAGAAGAAAGAAAGAAAGAGAAAGAAAAAGAAAGAAAGAAAGAAAGAAGAAAGGAAGGAAGGAAGGAAAGAAGGAAGGAAGGAAAGTTGGCCTTTTTTAAAGGACCAAGACAAAAGAGGTGGAATCTGGGCCCAGGATCAGTGAGGGAGACCCAAGGAGCTGGAAAGAAACCATGTAGTAGATGGAACTACTACAGATGGAACTCTGTCTCTAAAAAAAAAAAAGAAAGACAGAAAGAGAAAAAGTAGGAAAAGGAGGATGGATTACTATTACTTCCATCCTCCTTTTCCTCCTTCTTTTCTCTTTCTTTTTTTTTTTTTTTTTTCCTAGAAACAGGGTCTCACTCTGTTGCCCAGGCTGGTCTCTCAAGTGATTCTCCCCACTTCCCACCTTGGCCTTCCAAAGGGCTGGGATTACTGGCATGAGCCCTGACCTCCTTGTTGAAGAGCCTACCGTGCGGGTGTTCACTCAGCCCCAGCCTCAGAGGCAAATCATGATTGGTCCAACCCCGTCATGATGTTTCCATCCCCCTTACCAATGACTGGATTATGTATGAACATGTGATGTGGTTCTGACCAATGATACACTGGGGGCTTTGGGGGAAGATTAAAAAGATAAAAAGACACAGAAAAAAAAAAAAAAAGACAGAGAGAGAGAGAGACATGGCCGGGCGTGGTGGCTCACGCCTGTAATCCTAACACTTTAGGACGCCGAGATGGGTGGATCACTTGAGGCCAGGAGTTTGAAACCAGCCTGGCCAACATGGCGAAACCCCGTTTCTACTAAAAAAATTTAAAAATTAGCCGGGCGTGGTGGTGCATGCCTGTAGTCTCAGCAGCTTGGGAGGCTGAGGCAGGAGAATCGCTTGAATCCGGAAGGAGGAGGTTGCAGTGAGCTGAGGTTGCACTGTGCTCCAGCCTGGGCAAAACAGAGCGAGACTCCGTCTCACAGAAAAAAAGAAAAAAGAGAGGCAGGCAGCCCTTCCTCCTTGGCTGGAAATTGTCATGTCTGGAACTGCAGCAGCAATGTGTAACCAAAAAGAGAGCCAGCCTGAGAGCCAGTTGACACCTGAGAAGGGCAGAGCAGAAAAATGGAAAGAACCTGAGCCGTTGACTATGGCATTGGGCCAGTGAATTAACCAACCCTGGGCCATCCTACTTTGGGATTTATGAGTGTAGTATAAAAAATTTTCTCTTACTGTTTTGGCCAGTAGCATTGGGGTCCTCTCTAACTCGTAGCCATAGCACTAAGTGACTCAGACAGACTTCATTGATTGAGAGTCCCGGAAGAGAGATGACATTTTCAATACCAGCTATATATATATATAAATATATTTTTATATATTATCTATAATATATAAATATATAATACATGTATTATCTATAATATATAA